>NC_079202.1:34180506-34471722 GCF_026745355.1 Beta vulgaris subsp. vulgaris | reverse complement strand
ACTCTTTGGCATGATCGTCTGGGTCACCCGGGAACTTCTATTGGAGTCTCTTCGGCTCAATGATAACATTGCATGTAATAAAACTAGTGGTTCTGGTGTTTGTCATTCTTGTGTTCTTGGTACACATGTTAAGTTGCCATTTGCATCTTCTAATTATGAAACTGTGATGCCATTTGATATTATTCATAGTGATTTATGGACCTCTCCTGTTTTAAGTTCCATGCGTCACAGATATTATGTTCTTTTTTTGGATGATTATTCGAAGTTTTTATGGACTTTTCCTATTGCTAAGAAATCTGATGTACATGCCAAATTCTTAGTTTTCCAAGCCCATGTTCGCACCCAATTTGACCGTAATATTAAAACCATCCAATGTGATAATGGCCGGGAGTATGATAATGGTCAATTCGGAAAATTCTGTGCTTCTCATGGGATGTCCTTCCGTCTTTCGTGTCCTCATACCTCCTCACAAAATGGTAAAGCTGAACGAAAAATTCGCTCTATCAACAACATCACTCGAACTCTTCTTACTCATGCATCCCTTCCTCCCTCTTTTTGGCATCACGCTCTTCAAATGGCCACTTACCTCCTTAGTATCTTACCAAGCAAGTTATTGGATCATATTTCTCCTCTTCAAAAATCTTAATCATCGAGAGCCTTCTTACTCTCATCTTCGGGTTTTTGGGTGTTTGTGCTATCCTATCATTCCGTCTACCACCATCCACAAATTACAAGCCCGTTCTACACCTTGTGTTTTTTAGGGTATCCTCCAAATCACCTTGGCTATAAATGTTATGATTTATCTTCTCATAAAATCATTATTTCCTGTGACGTGATTTTTGATGAAAAGGTTTTTCCTTTTTCTACATTCCACAAACCCACTTCCCATACTTATGATTTCTTGAATGAGGGCATGCATCCTTTTTGGTTTCATTTGGGCCAAAATTCTACTTCTCGGTCCAGTCCATCCACCCAAGGGGTGTCACCTGCTCATCCGGACCTTCCGCCCCTTTTTGCCTCTTCCCCACACGAGGCCCAGGCCCGTTTTCCCCCACCCATGACTGCTGCCCAGTCCTCTTCGTTACCTGCCAGTGGACCGGCCCAGTTCATTGGGGCCCAGCCGCGTTCCCATGAGGTGCCCCACATTTATCCTACCTCTCCCCTTCATTCTCCCGTGACCCACCAGCCACCTACTCCCTCTTCCTTGAGCCCAAACACATTCTCCACTCAGCCCCCTCTTCCAACTCAATCTCGCATGATGACCCGTAGTCAACGCGGTATTTTTAAGCCTAAACGCCACTTTAACTTAACTACCACAGTTAATAAATCCCCTCTTCCTCGTACGTTGACTGCTCTTCGCGACCCAAATTGAAAAATGGCCATGAATGATGAATTTGATGCTCTTATTAAAAATGAGACGTGGGAGTTGGTGCCCCGTCCACCTAATGTGAATGTTATTCGTTCTATGTGGATTTTTACTCACAAAAACAAGTCTAATGGTGATTTTGAGAGGCATAAAGCCCGTCTTGTAGGTGATGGAAAAACTCAGCAGGTGGGCATTGATTGTGGCGAGACGTTCAGTCTGGTGGTGAAACCGGCTACGATCCTCACGGTTCTCAATCTCTCCTTGTCCAAAAATTGGTCCATCCATCAACTTGATGTAAAAAATGTTTTTCTTCATGGCGACCTCAAGGAGACAGTATATATGCATCAACCTATGGGTTTCCGTGACCTTGTTCATCCTGATTATGTATGTTTGCTCCGTAAGTCTTTATATGGACTTAAGCAGGCCCCACGGGCATGGTATAAACGATTTGCGGATTATGTGTCGTCTCTTGGCTGCACAAATAGTCGATCTAATAACTCCTTATTTATCTACCGACAAGGGTACGCTATGGCATACATTTTATTATATGTTGATGACATTATTCTTGCTGCCTCCTCAGATTCTCTTCGTCGCTCAATTATGGGTCTCCTTGCCTCCGAGTTTGCAATGAAGGATTTAGGTCCTTTGAATTTTTTCCTTGGCATTGGCGTGACTCGCCACAAAGGTGGCATGTTTCTCTCTCAGCGACAGTATGCTGAGGAGATTATTGATCGTGCTGGCATGTCCTCTTGTAAAGCTACTTCTACTCCGGTTGATACTAAACTGAAGGTCAGTAGCTCTTCTGGTGCTCCTTATGATGATCCCACTCTCTATCGGAGTCTTGCAGGTGCACTCTAATATCTTACTTTCACCAGGCCGAATATTTCTTATGTTGTTCAACAAGTTTGCTTACATATGCATGCTCCCCGGGACGTTCATATGCATGCTCTTAAGCGCATCATCAGGTACATTCAGGGTACTCTCTATCATGGCTTACATATCTATCCCTCTTCCATCATTGACCTGATTGCTTACACTGATGCTGATTGGGGAGGATGTCCTGATACTCGTCGTTCGACGTCTGGTTATTGTATTTTTCTTGGGGACAACTTGCTTTCTTGGTCATCCAAACGTCAACCTACTCTTTCTCGTTACAATGCTGAGGCCGAGTATCGAGGGTTTGCTAATGTGGTTGCTAAGTCATGTTGGATTCGGAATCTCCTGTTGGAATTACATTGTCTCGTTCCCAAGGCTACTTTGGTATATTGTGACAACGTAAGTGCCATCTACCTATCAGGTAATCCAGTTCAACACCAACGCACCAAACACATCGAAATGGACATCCACTTTGTTCGCGAAAAAGTTGCGAAAGGACAGGTACGTGTTCTTCATGTTCCGTCCCGATATCAGATTGCTGATATTTTCACCAAGGGCCTACCCCAGGTCTACTTCCACTCTATTAGGATGTTGTGAGCTTCAACTCTAAATTATTTTGAGCTTCAGCTTTAACTCTTAATAATATGAACAAATGACCTCTTAATTGTGCCTGAATATCACACCACGCGTGGTGATAGTTACTGGAGCTGAAGCTTGGAGTAGCTCCACTTGTCTTGGCTCACAGCTTAGACTCTATGTTCAGAGATTTCAGGCTTTACTTGGCTCGTAACTCAACGTACTGAAGCCTAAATTGATCAACCAGCTCCAATCAATCAAGGGAACTTATGTAGTTATGTCATCATTTTGCAAATACTTCGAGGTCCTCATAATTTCTTTGTTAAATTTTAATGTGATTCGTAAGTCAGGACTCATTGATTCTATTTAATTCATATAATTGAACTTGGTCATGAGCTTTTCGAGTTGGGTTGCTCTGTTCAGATCGGATCGTTAAGGTTTCAAGCCAATTTCACACAGGCTAAGTTTGAGTAGCTTGAAAGCAAGCTAGGCTCGTTATTTGTGCTAATTATGGTATCGACTAAGCTTCCTTCCCTTTCTTTTACTGTAGCAAGTTCAAAATCTATGGGTTAGGTGAGGGTTATTGATGCAAAGCTATTTATGGTAGTCATTCGATTAAGTCACACAACCTAAAAGACTATCTTCTTTACAAGGGAATTACCTAAAAGACTACTGATGCTATTTAATATAATGGCACTAAATTTAGCTATCATGCTGAATAAGATGTTTTCTATAAGAATATGAATTTATAATATTTTTTGAACTTTAGATCTTTGTTACTAGGAGTCTAGGACTAAGCGACTAGTGTCCACCAGACCACCACAAGTATGTGTCAAGTGTTAGACTATTTCATGAAATATTTGCATGCTTTTGGCCCATAATGAAGTCTTAGTGTCTCATGGTAGAGTTTGAGAAACTTAGTTCTGAATATTGTTGATTCTTCCTCATCCCTTCCGCCCTCCCTCTCCTCTCTCGTTTTTTTTGGTTGCCCACCTAGTTCACCGGAGCTTTGCTCCGACTAAATTCGAGTTTGACTCGAGTCGCACACCTGTCTTTGGTGGGTCAGTCTCTCAACAAGAGTTAGTGCATATGGTGAGACTCGAACTCGAGACTTCCCTTAAGAGACATCAAGCTGCTTACCACTTGAGCTAACTCTTGTTGGACCTCTCCTCTCTCGTTGTATGACCTTTTTCCATACATAAATCTTTCATGATGACCTCATGCATTGGTTGGAATATTTACTCATCTCTTTGATGTTGAATCAAGGGTTGAAAATCTCAAAAAGTTCAAAGATGAAGATGGTGATTGTCGCACCTTTATTTGCACTAATCTGGCTGCTAGGGGGACTGTACTTGGATGTAGACCATGTTATCATGTTTGGCTTTCCTATTTGAGTATGATCACATATTATTTGGTTTCTCTATCTGTTACTTCGAGTTGTTCTTCTCCCTTTCCAACTATAATCTTAACCAATTAATTATGCAGGTTGATTATCTCCATCGAACCAGAAGAAATGCATATATGGATACAAAAAGTACTTAATCAGAGAATCGATTAAAAAAACCTCTAATAAAATTAACAGTTGTATAATTTTCCAATTTGATGGACTGCTAATGGCCTAAAGTTGGAATAGACTTGTCCATTTATGTTTTTATTTCTTGTATAGTTGTATGTTATCATCCCCCTAGTCTTGGGCAAGCATATTTAGCGTAATGGTTAGGAAAGTGTTGGCATTTTTCAAATATTGTAAAAGTAAGAATAAAAAGTTGATTGAAAGTGGGAGATTTATGGGGAGACCCCATGTCACATGAAATATGAAGAGAGAGAGACAGTGTCGGTGTTAGTGGAGGAGCCCACATCACATGATTAAAGTGTGTAAAATTTTCATATAAATTAAGTGTATGTATATACTACTGTAATATTGACTGGCCAAAAATTTATACATGACGTTTATATGTGAGCAGAGAGATTATTGTTCTTTCATAACTTGAAAAAACTTGTTTATGTTCTATAATTAAAGTTGTGATATCTTTTTCTTTTAACCATTAAAGAGCATTATGGGGCTTATGGCCCTCCATATTGTAGATTTGCTTCTACTAAAGGGTAAGAGAAAAAGTGAATGCTTCTTCTCATTGTTTTGTCATTATACCTGGAGTTGTCCAAACTCCAACTAAGAATTTCCTGTACGCCTGGTTTTCGTGTAGCAATTAAGTATACTTGTTTTCTTGATCAGAAAAAGAGCTTAATGCAAAACAATAGCATAGGGCAAACCACCCTCTCAGGCCAAGCACTTGCTCAACAATAGTTGCCTGCACTTCTTAATTTCGTAACCTCTGGAACTATATGGCAGTTTTTATAATGATATTGAACGTAATTATATAGTTTGCTACTTTTGAGTAAATGTTGGGTTTTTTATATAGCATTTAGCACGTTATCAGAGAATGCGCTTGCCCGCTTGGTAAATAGGTTGATTTCCCTACTATATTTAGGACCTGATAGCCCAAAATTGTGCGATGTTGAGATAAAAAATGTAAGTGTTGCATATTTGGTTGTACTCTAATAACAGAATTATTAGCTATGTAGCATGAAAGGTTGCTCATCGGGGGATTATTTGGGGTTCTCGAAACAGGAGTATTTTCAAGTCGGAGTTCCTCAAGTCCTAGTCTTATTTGGACGTCATTAGCACAAAAATTGATAAAGTGTTTCAGAAACAAAGAAACCTCATGCAAAATTCACAAGATATTCTTCACACCTACATAGCATAACTACAAAGTACTTGAAGTTTCAAAAAGAAGATACATGTTGCGATATTTTGCAAAAATATTTGCTAAATATTTGGAGAACGCCATATCAATCATAGATTCTTAGTGTTACTAGAAGCCATCTTCGTCAAACAATAAAAACAGACTTTTTCAAGGGTATCCATCATTATTTGGGTACTCCCACAATGAAGGTTAAGATAAAAAGGCCTTAACAGAGTAATGTCATCTTTCACCTTGGTAAGCCAACAAGATTTCATAAATAAGCCAGACTACAATCACAGAGCAAACATGATGCAATATCTTCACAAAATATGTTATCAAAGAAACACCCTGCTCACTGCGAGCCTATAACCAAGCCTTATTTGCTCATAGATACAAAGCTGCATCGCACTGAAAGGCAATTCAAGCAGTAGAAAAGATCCATATTCCACAACCCTGCAAGGGTGCAACATCAAACAAAAATTCCAGGATTGAAAAGCGTCAGTTAACATCCTGACACAGTTACATTCAGAAAAAACATGAAAAGAGCACAGAGTGAGTTGTATACCATAAAGGCTGCTAAAACCCTCTCTAGAAACAATCATGCACAATGCATTAGGAGCTGTAGCAAATAGACCAGTCTGCATCCTTTGTTTCACAACCTGAATTAATTTTTAGGATCACATTAAACTGCATATACTTGTAAAACAATAGAGACATGTAAAGTAAATCTCACTACCCCTGTTCGGACTCTGACAATAGAAGAGGCAGCTCCTGCAGACTAAAGGAAGTTTGAACTGGCTAACATACAATCACGCTAAGAAATTACCAGACATCATAAGTTCCACAAGCAACACCAGTAGGGGAATTTCTTTTCTTTTAGCAAAACATGCTAATAGAATAAAGCTATTGGCATGAACTTACTGATGAACAATAAATTAGCAAAGAGACATGCCTCAAACAAATACCCCCCCCCCCCCCCTTTCCCTCTTTTCCCCCCCAAAACAAAAGCAGAGCAGCAAAGATTTCGGTTAACAAAAGGCTTCAACCTCGGTGTACAATGACTCTTGATGAAATGGTTTACACTATGGTTAAATGTCGGTAGATCATGAAAGTTCTATGTAAAATTCCCTCTACACGGTACAGAATGAGGAAATAGAAAAGCATAAAATTTTATTCCCTAAAAAAGATACTTTATTACTGTAAAATCAATGCGATAGATAAGGCTCTCAAAAAGAGCAAAGTATGTAGGATCAAATTTTAGGTGCAATGAACACATGAAGTCATTCCCGCATGATCACTGAAAATTCACAGAGTAGCAAGTATTTCATGATTTCATCAAAAATAATTACATGGCAATTCAGATAACGAGAGATTTGCTTCCACCTTAATCCAAAGCCAATAAACGGCTAATAGAGGCTCTTTCATTAAACAAAAACTAGTAAACAACAACCGACAGGATGAGATTTTTCAAATAAACAGCAAATCAGCTTCAGCACACTTTTAAGGACTAAAAGCTATGGGATTTTCTATGCGATGACCATATGTTTGTTGAAAAGCTACATTGTACCCTCACCTTTTCAAAATCTCTATGGTACCCTTTCGATTTTAGAAATGTCTTAGTGATAGCCCACCGCAAGTCCTAAGTCAATCAATTCCGTTAGTGAGATGTTCTATGTGTTTTAAACTCATTTTTTAATATTTGAAATTGATTTAATCAACCAAATGTATTGTTATTGTCTGGGAAATGAATAAGCTTTAACCCATTTTTCCCCACTTTGCAACAATGAGTTTAAACTATTTGAATCGGTTTCAAAACTCAAAATGAGATTAGAGCATAAAAAACATCTCTACTAAATCTAGGGACATTACTGAGACACTACTATGAACAAAAGGGTACTCTAGAGACTTTGAAACATGTGAAGATACAATGTAGATTTCCGACAGACATAGGGACACTGCATAGAAAACCCAAAAGATAGTATAGCATTACTGTTCGTCTGTCCAGCATAAAACTAATAGGTGCCTTCATTATACTTACACATGATTGTCAAAATTATTAAGTGAATAAATTAGCATATAGAAAACACTGGCATTACCTTATGAGAATAGATTAGTATAAGGGACTTTCAAGGCATCAGAAATTGCCATAATGAGAAAATTCAAGAGCTTACAATTATGACTTGAGTGCACTATATAAATCAGTTAAACAAGAAGGAAGCAAAGCTTACAATTATGACTTGAGTGCACTATATAAATCAGTTAAACAAGAAGGAAGCAGAGCTTACAATTGTCTCCCTCAAAACTTTGTTTTTCTCAGCCTATTAGGAAGCATAAGGCTAAATTTGAGTTTGCCAACCAAGGTCTGCCATGTCCAGCAGACCAGCACCACAAATCCACCTCAAAATGTAAAAAAAAACACAAATAATTTCTTCAAATAGGCCGGATAACAAATCCCCTGTCGACCATCTTTTCCACCAACTCCTCATGCTTCTTCATCTGCCCCGCGTTTCTCAACTGAAGCAAAACCGTGTTGTAAACATGCAAACCCGGCATCAAACTCTTCTCCTCGACCATCTCTCTGAAATACTTGTAAGCGTTGGACCAATGTCCCATCGCACAAAACATTGAGATCATTATCTTATAAGTATTTACATTAGGCTCAACCCCGTTCTCATCCATCTCCTTCTTGAGCTTCAGAACCATATCAGTCGACTTGGAATTCACAAACATCCTCATCAGTGTATTATATGTCACTGTATTAGGCTGACAATTCACCTCCTTCATCTTTGCAAACAACCGATGAGCAGCATTCACATCCTCTGCTTTCGCTAAACAAATGAATATCGGGTTGAAACTATAAGCGTTAGGGGCACATCCTTTGCTCACCATTTGGCGGATCAACTTAGTAGCTTCATCCCGATTCCCATCCTTACAATGGGACTCTATCAAAAAGTTATATGTGATCACATCCGGGCTACACCCAAGCCTTTTCATCTGATTATAAACCTGCAAGACTTTCTCAGTCCTCCCTGCCTTAACATGAACCCTCATCAAATTATTGAAGGTCGCCGAATTTGGCTGACAACAATTGTCAATCATCTCCGAGAAAACATCGTGGGCACGAGTGATTTGCCCGTGCCTACACAAACCATCGATAACAATCGTGTATGTATACACATTAGGCTCAATGCCCGCCGCCTTCATCTCACCAAAAACCCTCTCAGCCTCCGGAATATCCCCCACCTTACACCACCCATTAATCAAGCTTGTATAAACCACAACATCAACAGAAAACTTATCCTTAAGACTATCAAAAAACAACTGAGCGTCAGCTGGTTTCTTTTTCTTACTGAGAATAGTAATAACAGCTGTGAAAGCCGCCTTATCCGGGTGGCACCCATAGTCCTCCATTCGATTAAACGTATGAACCGCCTCCGCTACCATTCCAGCCCTAACATACCTCCTAATCATTGAACTAAAAATATCTAACGGAATCGAAATACTTCTCATTTTCATCGAATCAATCAAACTCCATGCTAAATCAAACTGCTTTACCTTCCCAGCTAAGTCAATCATTTCCGTAAAAACATCATTGGAGGACCCAACAACGTCGTTTCTCTCCCCAATCGCCCAATTAAAGAACGCGAGAGCTTGAACCATTGGTACGCCATGGCGGACAATGCGGCATCTTTCGATGATAGCGGCGATGATTGCAGGAGAGAGAGAATCAACCAAAGAAAGCTTCGAGAAGGAAAGAGATAGAGAAGGGATGGTGAAATTAGCGGTTAAAAAATTAGGGTTTTGCTCAGAATTAGGGTTAGGGTTTTTCCGATAATGTTCTTTGATTAAATTATGAAATTTCTCAACAATTTGGGAATCATGAGGAGAGAGATTGGAAGAAACTTTTCTGGGTTCTTCTGGAATTTCATCATCTTCTTGGTGAGCTTGCACCATTTCAATGGTGGATGTTGAGAAGGGTTTAACGATGATTTTAGAAAAGGATAACCGTAGATTTGATCTGATTAGCGCCATTTCACATTAACTGATTATCCAAAATAAAAGCTTTGATTTTTTGTTTTTTGAAAGAGAAGCTTTGATTTTATTCAACAATGAAGAGATCTGAGGTTTCAGGGAGGTTTTAGAATTTAGCTGAAAGAATTCATAACCAGGGGCGTATTACTTTTGGAGAAAAAGAAACAAATTCAAAATGATAATAACTATCTTCGCAGTTAAATAAACAGTAAAAACTATTCTCGTCTCGCTGGTAACGGATGCGCAATGTTATTACCCTCCGCGAGGGGAATGTACTGAGCCAGGTCTTCTGTTCGAAGCTACCAATCAGCAATTTTATTTTGTTTGCTCTATTGAGACGATAGTTAGCCATTAAACACAAATCAGTCTTAATTAATAATCTTTAAGTCCTAATTAGTTTTAGTTAAACCTAATTACTCATTTGTTAGCTAATCTCTTTATCTCTTTTCCCCCTTTCTTTCTCTAGTTTCCCCTCGCTTTCTCTTTCCTCTATTTGGGCTAGACACTTACACCATTGTTGCACCAGCTACAAATCAGGGTGAAAGTTTGGTGGACGGTTTGGATTAAGGCCTAATCCAATCCAATCCGAACAAAATTTGGATTTCAATTTTTCAATCCGAGTCCAAACCAATTAGAGTTTTAGTTAAACCTAATTACTCATTTGTTAGCTAATCTCTTTATCTCTTTTCCCCTTTCTTTCTCTATTTTTCCCTCGCTTTCTCTTTCCTCTATTTGGACCAGACACTTACACCATTGTTGCACCAGCTACGAATAAGGGTGAAAGTTCGGTGGACGGTTTGGATTAAGGCCTAATCCAATCCAATCCAAACAAAATTTGGATTTCAATTTTTCAATCCGAGTCCAAACCAATTAGAGTTTGAATCCGATTCAATCCAATCCGAATTTTCATATTTTAGATTGGATTCAATCCGAAAATTTGATTTTTTAAAAATCTAGTTTATTTTTCGATGAAATAAATTGAGCACAACATCAGCCTAGTAGATTTACGAAATGAGGAATTAAGTACAGTTGTAATTTTAGGAGAAGGGTTGAAGTGCTACGTTTATTAGGCTATGAACTAGGTTTTTTTAAAAAAAATCAATTAAGCACTTAAACCCAATTCGTATAATGATACAAGGCATATTGTTATTCGATTATATTGAATTTTTGGGTCCAATTACCCTCAGTCCAATCCGATCCAAAAATCCAATTTTAAAAAAATCTTAATTTGAATCCGATTCGAAGTACTAATTCGGATTGGATTTGATTGAATTTTTGATTTTATCCGAAAAACTTTCACCCTAGCTACTACAAACCTAAACATCTGACCACAACACACCTGATGCACTTGGCAGCCACATCACTCACCTTCTCGCATTCCCTTATGTCGCTCAGCCTCCCTTCTTGTTCTTTTCTCTCTTGCCTAAAACAAATCAACAACTTTATTTTGTTTGCTCCACTGAGACGACCGTTAGCCATTTAGCCATTAAACGCAAATCAGTCTTAATTAATATTCTTTAAGTCCTAATTAGTTTTAGTTAAACCCTAATTGATTGTTAGCTAATCTCTTTTCTCCTTTCTTTCTCTCTTTTTCCCTCGCTTTCTCTCTCCTCTATTTGGGCCAGACACTTGCACCATTGTTGCACCACCAACGAACCTAAACAGTTTACCACAACGCACCTGATCCACTTGGCCGCCACATCACTCACCTTCTCGCATTCCCTTATTATCTCGCCCAACCTTTCCTCTCGTTCTTTTCTCTCTCCTTGCCTAGTTGTACACCGCTACTTAAGTGTTGTTTCACCACTTTTGGAAGATTGTGTTGTTTTCTTTTATTTTCTGACCCCAACCCACGAAAAAACAATAAATTTCCTTTTAAAATCCAAGATATTTGATATTTTCCATTGCTCTTGGATTTTTATTTCCAATTAGAATCAATATTTGCTTGTTGAAATGGATTTAAGATATTTACCCTACTGACAATTTTATAGTATTATTTGAATTCAGATTTGTATATTGGCTGTCTTCTCTAGAGTTTTCGTGAGAATTTACACACTTTTCCAATTCAAGCTATGTGCAATTATGGACATATATATAGTCACAATGATATATGAGATTGTCGCTCCATCATATCATTTGAAATCTTTCGCATGGTTGTGCCTTTTATTAATTTCATGATAATCCACACTATTTAGAGAGTGCTCTAACATTGTCATGGTATTCCATGATTCAAGTATGTAGTATGGTTGTCTCCTTTAGATTTATTACGAACCACACTTTTATTTTGACCATATTACCACTATAATCTTGGATGGCATAAGTTGTCAATGGCATCATTGTTGAGAATGAGAATAAGTTGAGATAGTTGACAAATTGAGAGAGCATAGATGGTTGACAAATTGAACCCACTTGGTGGATTCTGGAGATACAACGAGTTGCAAAGTGGTTTGTTAGGATTCAATATGAATGAGTATAGGCTCTTACTGTAATACCATGTAAATTTATGAATTTTGTAAATATAGTTTAATGTATAGTTATTTATATTTAAATGTATTTCAAAATTTAAATGATTTATTTCTTTAAAGATTGACTATTTGAAAGTCAAAGGAATTATTTTAATGAATTAAGGAACTTAAAATATTTTGTCTAGGCATGCTTTGAAAAATATTTGAAAAGCTTAAAACACATTTTGGATTTGGAAAAAGATTTCTAAGTGGGTATGACGAATCCAAACACTTTTTCGATTAGGAAAAGGACCCATAATTGGATATGGGGAACCCAAACTCTAATTTCATTAATCATTAAACTCTATTTGAGCCCAATCACCTTTTCCTAAGCCCATAAAGCGAAACTATAAAAACCCCCATAAACCCCACCTTTTCCCCACACAAATTATATTCTCTCTCCTTCCTCCCAAAACCTCCGACTCTTTATTTTGCTTTTTCTTCCTCTCCTTTGGCCTTCTCCCCTTGCCGACTGTTGTACCTCTGCTGGCGTCTGTCGACCACCACCTGCCGTCGTCCGCCGCCTAGTGCCGCGAGCCTCCTTCCCTCCTCTTCTTGCTTTGGTTAATTTCTTCCTCCTCATCAAGTTATTTTCAATACAAAGTTTATGTTTTAAAGATTTTTTCAATATGATTATGTTTAAAAGTTATAGTTTGATGATTTAATTATGAATCTAAGATTATACTTCCTCCGTTCCATAATAAGTGAAACACTTTTCTCATACTCCCAAAATTTCCAAGGGAAAAATGGTCAGGGCTACAATAATAAGGGCCAGTCTGAAAGAGTATACCACTATAAGAAGTGTAGTAATAACCACCTTGGTGAAGACTGTAAGGGGGACCTAGTAACCTATAACTATTGCTAGAAGAAGGGTTATAGGGAGTATGAATGCTTCTGTAAGCAAAAGAAAGAGCAGAATGGTAATGGGAGGGGTAACCAGGTGAGGTCTGGGTTCAACCAGTCAGAGAATCAAGGTTCTAAGCCTATAGGATCATAGAACACCCAAGGGAGCTACAATAAGCCTGCTAGTGAGAACCACAACCAGAATAAGGCTCCAAGTAAACTGTTCGTGATGAGTCGCAATGGAGCTGAATGATATGCCGACGTAGTTCATGGTACTCTTTTTTTTAACTCCGTTCTCGTTAAAACAATGTTTCATTCGGGGGCAACTTATTCTTCGTTTGTTTCGTCGTCTGTCATTAGGAGTCTAGGGTTAGTAGATTTTGAGGTGATTGATTTGCCCATTAGTATACTTACTGGAGAGATCATAAGGTGTACCAAGTTGTTTAAGAATTTGCCTCTGAAGATAGGAGACTGTATATTTCCTTCTGATTTAATCGAAGTCAATTTGGGAGACCTAAATGTTATTCTTGGGATAAATTGGTTAGGATTTTTACAAGGCCAAAATAGACTATGAAGCTCAGAAAGTAATGTAGAGAAGCCCTTTGGGGAAAATGACTTTATACCGATGATTAGAGAAGCCTAAGAACTTTGGGGTTATCTCTGTAATGCAAGTGACGAAGTTGATGAAGAAGGGGTGTGAGCTATTTTTCCTTAGTGTGTAGGATGTGAGTAAAGAGGTTGGGGTGAATATTGAAGATTTTCCAATTGTGAAGGAGTTTATGGATGTATTTTCGAGTGAGATTTCGTGTATGCCGCCTGCTAGAGCTGTTGAGTTCACCATAGACTTAGTTCTTGGAACTGCACTTATATTCTAAGGCACTATATAGAATGGCACCACCATGAGTGGGCTGAAGATGCAATTGCAAGAGTTGCTGGATAAGGGTTATATTAGGCCAAGTGCGTCACCTAGGGGATTCCTGTACTATTTGCGAAGAAGAAGGATAGGAGTATGATGTTGTGTATTGACTATAGGGAACTGAACAATATATAACCATTAAGTGTCCTTTTCCTAGGATAGATGACCTATTTGATCAGTTGAATGGAGCGAGCATGTTCTCGAAGATCGATTTGCATTTTGGGTATCACCAGTTGAGGGTAGTTAATAAGGATGTACTTAAGACTGCATTCAGGACGCGTTATGTTCAGTATGAGTTCAGTCAGTTCACTGTAATGCCGTTTGGTTTAACCAATGCTCTTTCCATATTTATGGATTTGATGAATAGGATTTTTCATGAGTTCTTAGATAAATTTGTCATGGTATTCATTGATGATATTTTTATTTATTCAAAGAATGAAGTAGAGAATGATGAGCACTTGAGGATTATATTGGAGACGCTTAGGAAGAATCAATTATATGCCAAGTTCTCTAAGCGTGAGTTTTTTTTGGAGAAAGTAGCATTTTTGGGTCACTATATATATGTCTAAAGAAGGAGTCTATGTAGATCCTGCAAAGATCCAAGCTATTAGTGAGTGGCCTACTCCAAAGAATTGTCGAATATCCGAAGTTTCCTAAGCCTAGCTTGATATTATAGGAGATTTTGTGAGTGATTTCTTGAAGATAGCGAGGCCCATGACCAATTTGATGTAGAAAGAGTCGAAGTTTGAGTGGAGTGAGAAGAGCGAGGAAGAACGTTTAACCTCTGCACCTGTTTTGACACATGCCTGATGGAGATGAGGGATTTAAGGTGTATAGTGATGCTTTAAAGAATGGTTTGGGATGTGTGTTGCAGCAGAATGGGAAGGTAATTACGTATGCGTCGCGTTAATCGAAATCACATGAAGTAATTACCCTACCCATGACCTAGAGTTAGATGCGATCGTGTTTGCCTTGAAAATTTGGATACATTACCTTTATAAGGGCAATCTGTAAGATATTTACCGACCATAAAAGTTTAAAGTACATTTTTACCCAGAAAGACCTCAATATGAGACATAGTAGATGGTTAGAGTTGATTAAGGACTATGACCTAGATGGCTAGACATCCAATATCATGAGGGAAAGGCAAATGTAGTTGCCGATGCTTTGATTAGAAAGTCGAACCATAGCATGAATGCCTTGGTAGTTCCCGAGGAGTTGTATCGAGATATGCAAAGACTTAGCCTAGAAATCTTAAATAATGGGGAGAGCGAGGCAAGATTGAGTGCTTTGTCATTAGGGTTGTCAGTTTTTGACGAGATCAAAGAGAGTCAAGTTGGAGATGAGCACCTAGATAAGATTAAGGAGAAGATGAAGGAAGATAAGGAAGTCGGTCTTCAGATCCATGATGATGGAAGTTTGAGGTTTAAGGGAAGCTGGTATGTACCACAAAAATGTGATGAGCTTAAGAGACCTCTTATGAATGAGGGGCATCACACTCCATATTCCGTGCACCTTGGGGGTGACAAGACCTTAAAGAGATATATTTGTGGCCAAACATGAAACGTAAGGTTGCTGATTTCGTGTCTAAGTGTCTAACCTGTCAGATTGTGAAGATAGATCATAAAAGACCCATGGGGAAGGTTCAATCCTTAGAGGTTCCTGGATGGAAGTGGGAATTTCATTTCAATGGCTTTTGTGATTTCTTTGCCTAAGATGAGAAATGGCAATGATACTATTTAGGTTGTGGTGGACCATCTAACGAAGTCAACCGTGTTCATTCCAATTAAAGAGATATGGGAAGACGTACATTAAGCATGTAGTGTCATTGCACGGGGTTCCAAAAAATATCATTTCTGATCGTGGTTCGAGATTCCTCTCGAAATTTTGGCAAAAGGTCCAATTGAATCTTGGGACAATATTAAACAAAATGAGTATTGCCTTTCACCCTACAAACGATTGTCAGACTGAGACGACTAACTAAACCATGAAAGATATGTTGAGAGTGTGCACTATTGATTTCCAAGGTAGTTGGTAAGACCAATTAGACTTGATTGAGTTTTCATACAATAATAGTTATCATGCGAGTGTTAAGATGGCCCCCTTGAGGTACTATATGGAAGGGAGTGTAGAAGTCCTAGTTGTTGGAATGATTTTAGTGAGAACATAGTATTGGGGGCAAAATTCATTGAGGAGACCATTAGAAATGTAAAGTTGATTCAAGCTAATTCAAGCTGCTCAAGATACGCAAAAGAGTTATGCCGATTTATAGAGACGAGAAGATGAGTTCGCAATAGTTGATGTAGTGTTTCTAAAAGTATCACCAACTAAGGGAGTGATGAGATTTGGAACAAAGGGCAAATTAAGTGCCAAATATGTAGGCCCATATGAGATTTTGCAAAGAATTGGGAAAGTAGCTTATAAGTTGGCATTGCCAATGAAATTTGAGAAAATGCACGACGTGTTTTATATTTCCCAACTCAAGCGTTATATCCGTGATGAACATCACGTTTTGGAGCCTGAAAGAATCCAAATCGATAGTAGCCTCACATATGAGGAAAGGCTTGTGAGAATTCTTGATAAGAAGGTACGTAGTATACACAATAAGAATGTGAATATCGTAAAAGTGCTTTGGTCTAACCATGAGTCTGAAGAGGCAATGTGGGAAGCCGAAGATGAAATGAAGAAGAAGTATCTAGATTTGTTCCCTGAGGTGAGTTACGAGGGCGTAACTTGTTTTCTTTAAGGGGGGTAGAATTCGATAGAATTTCGAACTTTTTACCTATTATTATGGTATTTTTATGCATTTTTATGCTTATTTTGGCGATTTGCATATGTTGGTGCAAAATAAATAGATTATCTGCATGGAAAGCGTGTTCATGAGTAACACAAGTGATTTTAAAGTTGGTAAAAGTGTGCACATGAGTGACATAAGTATTTCTCAAAAAGAAGTAGAGTTAAAATCTTTTGAAAATTTGTGAGGTTTCGTGTCAAGCTTCGGGGCGAAAATTCTTTTAAGAGGGGTACAATGTTATTCCCCGTAGATTTATGAATTTTGTAAATATGGTTTAATGTATAGTTATTTATATTTAAATGTATTTTAGTATTTAAATGATTTATTTCTTAAAAGGTTGACAATTTAAAAGTCAAAGGAATTATTTTAATGAATTCAGGAACTTAAAATATTTTGTCTAGGCATGCTTTGAAAAATATTTGAAAAGCTTAAAACACATTTTGGATTTGGAAAAAGATTTCTAAGTGGGTATGAGAAACCCAAACACTTTTTCGATTAGGAAAAGGACCCATAATTGGATATGGGGAACCCAAACTATAATTTCATTAATCATTAAACTATATTTGAGTTCAATCACCTTTTCCTAAGCCCACAAAGCGAAACTATAAAAATTCCATAAATCCCACTTTTTCCCCACACAAATTATTTTCTCTCTCCTTCCTCCCGAAACCCCCGGCTCTCTGTCTATCTACCCTTTTTCCTTCTCTATCTTCTTTCTTCCTCTCCTTCATCCTTCTCCTCTCGCCGGCTGCTGCACCTCCGCCACCGACTGCCGACCACCACCTGCTGTCGTCCGCCGCCTAGTGTCGTGAGCCTCCTTCCCTCCTCTTCTTGCTTTGGTTAATGTCTTCCTCCTCAAGTTATTTTCAATGCAAAGTTTATGTTTTTAAGATTTGTTTCAATATGATCATGTTTAAAAGTTATAGTTTGATGATTTAATTATGAATCTAAGATTATATAATTTATGTATTGAAGAAATAAAAATTCCGATTTACTTATTATGTTTGAATTCAGATTTTAATTATCAAAGCATGGATTTTTGGGTTTTAAAGGTTCAAAAATCATAGTAGTATGTTATAGTTTATGAGATTGATTCTTCTTATGACTTTATATATATTTAAGCATGTTTAACAAGAGTTTTAATATATAATATATTGCTGGAAATTTGAAAAGAGTATTGTTGATGGAGATTTATGATTTTAGAACATGAGTTTTGAGAGTTTTTGACAACTAGTATAGTAATACTATACTAGGGGGCTTTAATACTTAAGTTTTAATAATGAAAAAGGTTTTAAACACTTTTAATAAGGGTTTAAACTATTTTATTGTTGTAAATTCATAAAGGGTTGGTTGTGGATTTATATTGGTTGTTTTAGGTGGAGAATTCTCTTTAGGCGACTTTTGAGGTTGTGAAAGTGGCCACTCGATTTGTCTACCACAAGGTATGTGCATACCTATATGTTGATTGGATTAGTATCATGATTTTAAGGATTAAAATTATGTAGTATCATGTATAGGAAACTATGTTGAGTTAATATGTGATTACTATTAAGTTGGATTTACGTGTTTTATGTTGTTGTTTGAAACATGTTGATTATGAGATTTATATTATGTTTCTATGGAAGATTGATGCAAACATATATGGGATTTAATTGGGAACTTTATTGTATTAATTAATATGACGGATTAATATATATATATATATATATATATATATATATATATATATATATATTATATATAATATATATATATATATATATATATATATATACGAGGGTCGATGAGAAAAAATACACGCTCGAATCACTAAAGACATTCAGTAGCTATTATAGTTCTAATTATAGGGAAAAAAAACTCTTTTTGAAATATATGAAAACTCAATTTACTTTAGTTTGTTCTTTCAACAAAAATGAATATTGTAAAATTCATCTCTAAAGTACACTCGATTACAGGAAATGGAAAAAGAAACACGTGTGTGCCTCGGGCCCATTGGTTATGGTTGATTGAGGGATTGGCATAATTATTGTTCAGGAACAAAATAAGGACCGAAAAAGTTAGATTTTTCGAAATAAATATAAAAAAATAAACACGGATCTAGTTAAATTTTTTAAAGCGAATATTAAATGTAACCCAAAGTAACCTGATCCTAGTCAAAATTTTCGAAATGAATATTAAAAAAAATAACTTTGTCCTAGTTTGGACCTATAATAAAAACTATTATTATTATTATTATTATTATTATTATTATTATTATTATTATTATTACTATTATTATTATAATTTTATTGTAATAATTATTATTATTATGGAATATAATTAAAATATCGGTTTTTACACCGAATACCCCCGACAAATCAAGAAATTCATTATATACCCTCAATGTTTCAGAAATGCACCGTATACCCTTGAGTTTCGAAAACTGCGCACCAGATACCCTTTTCCTAACTGTCGTTAACCCACCTTTAGATTTATTTACGATTTTATCATCATTAAGCCCTAATCCTAATTTCACCTAACCCTAACCCTAATCTAACCCTAATCCTTGATCTAAACATACCCCTAAACCCTCCCCCTTACCCTAACCCTACTCCTTGGCAGCCCCCACCCCCTCCCCTCCATCCCACCCCAACCCCTATCCCTCTCCCACCACCGATGTGCGTGCCGACCTCCCCCACCCCCATCGCCGCTGCGCGTGTCGGCCTCCCCCACCCCCACCGACACTGCGCGTGCCGGCCTCCCCACCCGTGCGCGTTCGTTCACGCCAACCACCCCTCACCCCTTCCCCGTCGATTTTCCAGCCCCGAGCTTTCTAATTCCGCACTCCTCCCCCTCAAAAGCCAAACCCCCACCCCTCCCCCACCCTCGAATCGTCTTCCTCTTCCCTCCCTCGAATGATTTCGTCAGATTTGGGTCGATTTCTGGGCTCGATTTTGCACATTAACCCGCAAAAATGGCAAATGGTGGTTTAATTGGTGGAGATTGAGGTTTGGGCTAGCAAGGGGAGGGTGGGGTTTGCGGTGGAGGGAGGGGGGGGGGAGTGGTGGTGCGGTGGGACAAGCTGGGAAAAATAGAGGAGAGAGAGAAATATTGTGAAATAGAGGACGGTTTGTGGACATTAATGGCAACTTGCGAAAATGGTGGTTTTAGTGGTGGAGATGGTGGTCTGGGCTAGCACGGGGAGGGCTGGAGGAGCAGCGGTGGAGGGGATGGGAGGGGTGGGGGGAGCGACTGGGATGGGAGGGGAGGGGGTGGGGGAGCGGCAGTGGAGGGGAGGGGAGGGGGTAGGAACCTGGGCTGGGGTGGAGGGGAAGGGTTTGGGTGGGGGCTGGCAAGGTGTTAGGGTTAGGGTTATGGCTTAGGATAATGGTTTAGGTTTAAAGTTAGAGTTAGATTAGAATTAGGGTTTATGGTAAATAAATGACAAAATGGTAAATAAAGCTAACGGTGAGCTAACGATGAGTTAACGGAAGTTAGGAAAAGGGTATCTGGTGCACGTTTTAAAAAACTCAAGGGTATACGGTGCATTTTTGAAACATTGAGCGTATATAGTGAATTTCTTAATTTGTCGGGGGTATTTGGTAAAAAAACCGTTAAAATATTTATACCATCTTTTTACATTGTGGTGGGCTTTTGTTCATAAGCTCTTTGTCCAGTTTCAAAAAATGCACACTAAAAATCTGCAAGTTCGAAAAATTCTGTGCAAAATCACGTTTCATAAACCTGATTTGATGACATGTGCTTTGGTGTTGCAAAAGAATTTATCAAAATATAAAGAATGAAAATATTTGAATAACATATTCAATATAATTTTAAATTGCATATGTACTAATAAACTTAGCACGAAATTCAAATTAGAAGCAGGTGGAATCACATTTGCTATGACTGCACTAGCCCCGTGGTGCGTGCACAGCTTGTGCCGGTGTTGTAGGTGGTAGCTCAACTACGTCAGCAAAGGATGTACAATGTAATTAAGAGTTCCTCTAGATTAACCAGACATGATCACTCCACTAGAGGGCCCCTGCCCTGTAATTGCCTACCATTGGAGACAAGACTATAAATCAATTTGATCTTTACCTGCAAAAATTGAAGTGTATTACAACATTTTTCTGGTATTGATTTATTATTATTATTATTGATATTGTTATTATCATTATTATTATTGTTGTTATTAATATTATCTTTATTATTATTATTATTATTATTATTATTATTATTATTATTATTATTATTATTATTATTATTATTATTGATAAATAACTCACATGTCTTTAATTTCTATTATATTCCTGTGCAAAACAAAGTTGTCGTTGAAATGTGTCGGAGAATAAAATGGCCGCAGCAAGACTTATTTGAACATTAAAAAAATGAATTAAAATAAGTTTAATATCACATGTAACATATCACTTTTATAATTATAATTTATTTTATAGTTTTTAATATTCATGCTTATCATTAAAATAAAAGCTAACAACACTTTAGGAATTTTTTAAACAAATAGACTTAGTTATAAATGCTTTGAATTAGTTTGTGAAATAATTATTTTTTTAAACTCGTAAATTTTTTTGTAGGTTTTCAATTGTTGATTACACATATCTGACATCCCTCGATCGCATCGGATATTATGTAAAGATGATGAAACATCTCGTTCTAAAGAGGCTATTTTTCGAGTGTTTTATTGTTCCCAAAAAAAATTGTCATAAAAACAAGATATTTACGAGGGTTGATGGGAAAAAACACAAGCTCGAATCACCAAAGATATAAAATTCACCTCTAAAGAGCACTCGATTACCGGAAATGAAAAAAGAAACACGTGTCTGCCTCGTGCCCATTAGTTATTGTTGATTGAGGGATTGACATAATTATTGTTTTGGACCAAAACGAGGACCGAAAAAGTTAGATTTTTCGAAATAAATTTTTTGAAACGAATTTTAAAAGTAACCCAATCCTAGTTAAAATTTTCGAAACAAATATTAATAAAATTAATTCTGTCCTAGTTTTGACCTATAATAAAAACGATTATTATTATTATTATTATTATTATAATAACAAAAATAATAATAATTATTATTAATATTAATATTAGAGAACGTATTGTGTCGGACTCGTCCGACCATAATCTTTGGTCGGACAACTTTCAGGTGGTTCCAATTTTTTTCAGTTAGTCTTAATTTTCTTTCAGGTAGTCTTCATTTTTTTTCAGGTAGTATTCATTTTCTTTGAGGTAGTCCATTATTTCTTTCAGTTGGCCCATTATTTCTTTCAGTTGGTCCATTTTTTGTTTCAGTTGGTCCATTATTTGTTTCAGTTGGTATACATATTACGAAACAAAGTCCAACTGAAACAAAACAAAGTCCAACTGAAAGAAAACAAAGTCCAACTGAAAGAAAACAAAGTCCAACTGAAAGAAAACAATAACGAACTGAAAGAAAACAATAACCAACTAAAACAAAAAAAACCAACTCAAAATACCTGGAATCATCTTCTCTTCCCCTCTTAACTACAGTACAAATAAGAAGAAATTGTGCTAGAACAAGTTTCTACAGCATATAAGAAGAAAAAATTCCTCGAATAATATTTCCATTTCTCATTCTCTGAATTGTTCTCAGAAAATTAAATTTAGAGGAAAATGAACTGGATTGTATTTGCCAGGAAACAATTCTCGTCCGGGACGTGTTGAATCATATCAACTATCTATCACTTTTACCACCGCACTGGGATCCCTTGCCTTCACCAGGTAGATACCAAAGTGTCCAGGATCGGGAATGTCTTCTGTTTGCACAGCTCCAGGATTTGCTCGATTTGAGGCGAATACAATCCAGTCATTTCTCTAAATTTAAAGAACTAAAAGGCTGGAGAAAGAAGACGATATGAAAGAGAAAAGAGGAGAGATTTTTCATTTAGGTCAGCCCGTCTGACAGTAAGTATTTGGTCAGACGGTCTGACTCAATACTTTCACTTAATATTATTATTATTATGGAATATAATTAAAATATTTATACCATCTTTTTAAGTTGTGATGTGCTTTTGTTCATACGCTCTTTCTCCAGTTTCAAAAAATTATAATTTCGATTAGATTCTTGTGCAAAACAAAGTTGTCCTTGAAATGTGTCGGAGATTGAAATGGCCGCAACAAGACTTATTTGAAGATAAAAAAAACGAATTGAAATAAGTTTAATCATCATCAGATAATTTATATAATTATAATTTATTTTATAGTTTTTAATATTTCTGTTTATCATTAAAATCAAAGCTAACAACAGTTTAGGTATTTTTTAAACAAATAGACTTAGTTAAGTAAATGCTTTAAATTAGTTTGTGAAATAATTATTTTTATTTTAACTCGTAAAACTTTTTTTAGGTTTTTCAGTCGGTTGATTACACATATCTGACCTCCCTAGATCGCATCGGGTATTATGTAAAGATGATTAAATATCTCCTTCTAAATAGGACATTTTTCGAGTGTTTTATCATTCAAAAAAAAAAAATATTATCCTGAAAAAAGGAGATTTGCGAGGGTCGATGGAAAAAACACAAGCTCGAATCACCAAAGACATTCAGTAGCTATTATAGTTCTAATTATAGGAAAAAAAAAATCCTTTTGAAATATATGAAAAATGTATTTACTTTAGTTTGTTCTTTGAACAAAAATGAATATTGTAAAATTCATCTTTAAAAAACACTCGATTACCATACATGGAAAAAGAAACACGTGTGTGCCTCGGGCCTATTGGTGATTGTTGATTGAGGGATTGACATAATTACTGTTCAGGACCAAAACGAGGACCGAAAAAGTTGGATTTTTCGAAATAAATATAAAAAAAATTAACATGGTTCTAGTTAAATTTTTTGAAACGAATATTAAAAGTAACCCAAAAATAACCCGATCCTAGTTAAAAGTTTCGAAACGAATATTTAAAAAATTAACTTTGTCTCAGTTTGGACCTATAATAAAAACGATTAGTATTATTATTATTATTATTTTATTCTTATAATATTTATTATAATAACAATAATAATAATAATAATAATAATAATTATTATTATTATTATTATTATGGAATATAATTAAAATCTTTATACGATCTTTTTAAATTGTGGTGGACTTTTGTTCATAGGCTCTTTGTCTAGTTTCAAAAAATGCACATTGAAAATCTGCAGGTTCGAAAAAATCTGTGCAAAATCACGTTTCATAAACCTGATTTGATGACATGTTTTTTTTGGTGCTGCAAAAGAATTTGTTAAAATAAAAAGAATGAAAAAATTTGAATAACATATTCAATAGAATTTTAAATTGAATATGTACCGATAAACTTAGCACGAAAATGGAATTAGAAGGAGGTGGAATCACATTTGCTATGAATGCACTAGCCTGTGGTACGGTGTTGTAGGTGCTAGCTCAACTACGTCAGCAATGGATGGACAATGTCAGAGTTCCTCCAGATTAACCAGACATGATCACTCCACTAGAGGGCTTCTGCCCTGTAATTGTCTACTAGTGGAGACAAAACTCTAAATCAATTTAATCTTTACATGCAAAAATTGAATTGTATTGCAACATTGTTGTGGTATTGATTTATTATTATTATTATTGATATTGTTATTATGATTATTATAATTATTATCCTTATTAATATTATCTTTATTATTATTATTGTTAATATTATTATTATTAGTATTATTATTGATAAATAACGCATATGTCTTTAATTTCTATTAGATTCCTATGCAAAACAAAGTTGTCGTTGAAATGTCAATGGCCGCAACAAGAATTATTTGAAGATCACAGGAGAATTGAAATAAGTTTAATCACCATTACATGTAATATATAATTTTTATCATTATTATTTATTTTATAGTTTTTAATATTCATGCTTATCATTAAAATAAAAGCTAACAACACTTTAGGTATTTTTCAAACAAATAGACTTAGTTAAGTAAATGCTTTAAACTAGTTTGTGAAATAATTATTTTTTTTAACTCGTAAAATTTTTTTGTAGGTTTTTAGTTGGTTGATTACACATGAGTTCGTATTGTGTCGGACTCGTCCGACAAAATATTCTCGTCGGACGACTTCAGTTAGAAGCACTTGTGCTTCAGTTAGACTTACTTGGTTTCAGTTGGTCTTTATTTTTTTTCAGGTAGTCTTCATTTTTTTTCAGGTAGTCTTCATTTTTTTTTTCAGTTAGTCTTCTTCTTTTTTTTTTTCAGTTGGTTCTTGTGCTTCAGTTAGACTTACTTGGGTTTCAGTTGGTCTTTATTTTTTTCAGGTAGTCTTCATTTTTTTTCAGGTAGTCTTCATTTTATAAATTCTATCTGAAAAATCAACCCAAACATCAAACATAAAACATGTTCAGTTACAGTAGTGATCGATGATTCAAATCATTCAACTCATTCACTTGCTTCGAGTGACACCGTCCACGAATCCGACTCAAATGAGAGAATTGATTTCGAAGCAGAAAAGGAAAGTTCAATAGACTCTAAGGATAGGAGAGACCCTTATGTTGATCCACCTACACCGCTCCCGACACCGGACCCCTACGACAAGGGTGATAATAATGATGATGAAGTTGAGTCTCAGCCTCATGTTGGTGGTGAAGTGGTTCCGGATGTCGACCCGAATGAAGCCGATAATGAAGGTGATGATGAAGAAGATGGTGGTGGTGAAGAAGAAAGGAAAGTAAAGGAGAGGAGAAATGAAGAACACAGATGAGAAGAAAAGGCAGGACAAAGAAAATTTTTGAGGGAGGAGGAAGGAAGAACACAGGAGCCCCGCCCCGTCCGACGGAACCTATTGGGTCAGACTGTCTGACCCAATAGTTTCACATTACACATATCTGACATCCCTAGATCGCATTAGATATTCTGTAAAGATGATGAAACATCTCCTTCTAAAGAGCCCATTTTTCGAGTGTTTTATTGTTCCAAAAAAAATTGTCGTGAAAACAAGAGATTTACGAGGATCGATGAGAAAAACACGAGCTCGAAACACCAAAGACACTCAGTAGCTATTATAGTTCTAGTTATAGACGAAAAATAACTCCTTTTAATATATATGAAAACTTTAGTTTGTTCTTTCAACAAAAATGAATATTGTAAAATTCATCTCTGAAGTACACCCGAAAATGCAAAAAGAAACACGTGTGTGCCGCTGACCCATTGGTTATTGTTGATTGAGGGATTGACATAATTATTGTTCAGGACCAAAACGAGGACCGGAAAAGTTAGATTTTTTTGAAATAAATACAAAAAAAATAACCTGGTTCTAGTTAAAATTTTTAAAACGAATATTAAAAGTAACCCAAACGTAACCCGATCCTAGTTAAAATTTTTGAAACGAATATTAAAGAATTTAACTTTGTTCTAGTTTGGACCTATAATAAAAACGATTATTATTATTATTATTATTATTATTATTATTATTATTATTATTTTATTCTTTTTTTTTTTTTTTGAAAGAGAAATTTCATTAATTGAAGGCCAAACGACATCTACAATAGGTATTAAAGTAACGCAAGATACAATTAAACAAGAGTAAATGAAATTCGTCTTCGAAGAAACTACAATGAACCAGATCGAACAATACATCACATCCCTCTTGTATTTGCTGAATCAAGCAGCTATTGATGAGGAAGTCTATCATTCTGATATAGTTTGGGAAGAACATTCTTGATCGAGTCAGGTTGACCGCATCCGAGATTCCAATACCTTCATGTTGAGTCTCGAACTTCAACCAATGAGAATAATTTCTCATACCTAAAAATAAAAAAATCATACTCACAACTCCCATAGGGGAGAAGGAGATTTCCAAAACAGAAACTAAAAACCCCATAACAGGATTTGAGAAACTCTCATAAAGAGAGACTAATTTATTGAACAAAACAAGAAAATGAATTAAAAACTGGAAATAAAAGGGGAAAAGGGGCTTACCATGGATGAAAACATCCATGGCAGCCCCTAATTGATGAAGAAAGGGTAGGGGAGACTAGGGTTTGAGAGAGAGAAAAAGAGAGGGGAGGCTAGGGTTTTTATTATTATTTTATTCTTAAATTTTTATTATAATAACAATAATAATTATCATTATTAATATTATTATGATTATGGAATATAATTAAAATATTTATACCATCTTTTTAAATGTGGTGGGCTTTTGTTCATAGGTTCTTTGTCCAGTTTAAAAAATGCACACTGAAAATCTGCAGGTTCGAAAAATTCTGTGCAAAATCACGTTTCATAAACATGATTTGATGACGTTTGTTTTGGTACTGCAAAAGAATTATTTGTTAAAATATAAAGAATGAAAAAATTTGAATAACATATTCAATAGAATTTTAAATTGGATATGTACCGATAAACTTAGCACAAAAATGGAATTAGAAGCAGGTGGAATCACATTTGTTATGACTTCACTAGCCCCATGGTGCGTGCACAACTTGTGCCGGTGTTGTAAGTGATAGGTCAACTACGTCAGTAAATGATGGACAATGTAAGAATTCCTTTAGATTAACTAGACATGATCACTTCACTAGAGGGCCCCTGCCCTGTAATTGTCTACTAGTATAGACAAGACTATAAATCAATTTGATCTTTACATGCAAAAATGGAAGTGTATTGACTTTTTTTTTTTTGGAGATAAAAGAACGAATTGAAATAAGTTTAATCATCATCACATATAATATACTTCCTCCGTTCCATAATAAGTGAAACATAGGGATTGGGCACAAGATTTAATAAACATCACTTTCAAAAGCCAAAAAGTCATAAAATACCCTTTCTATTATCAAAAGGAGGAGAGAGAAAAGCAAACCACACTAGTTTGTGATGGGTATTCTTGTCATTTTATAACTTTCTTTTTTCCATTTAAGGTATGTTTCACTTATTTTGAAACGTTCTAAAATAGTAAGTGTTTCACTTATTATGGAACGGAGGAAGTATAATTTATATAATTAAAATTTATTTTATAGTTTTTAATATTCATGCTTATCATTAAAATAAAAGCTAACAACACTTTAGATATTTTTTAAACAAATACAATTAGTTAAGTCAATGCTTTAAACTAGTTTGTGAAATAATTATTTTTTTAACTCGTATAAATTTTTGTAGGTTTTTCAGTTGGTTGATTACAGATATCTGAGACCGCTAAATCGCATTGGATATTGTGCAAAGATGATGAAACATCTCATTCTAAATATACCATTTTCAAGTGTTATATCGTTCAAAAAAAAAATTATCCAGAAAACAAGAGATTTACGATGGTTGATGAGAAAAAACACAAGCTCGAAACACCAAAGATACTCAGTAGCTATTATAGTTCTAGTTATTGACAAAAAATAACTCCTTTTAATATATATGAAAACTTTAGTTTGTTCTTTCAACAAAAATGATAATTGTAAAATTCATCTTTAAAGTACACTCGATTACAGGAAATGGAAAAAGAAACATGTGTGTTCTCCGGACCCATTGGTTATTATTGATTAGAAGATTGACATATTAATTGTTTAGGACCAAAACGAGGATAAATTTTTTTTTTTCTAAATTATATTAAAAAATTAATTCGGTTCTAGTTAAACATTTTGAAACGAATATTAAAACAAGTAACCCAAAATAAACCCGATCCTAGTCAAAATTTTCGAAACGAATATTATAAAAATCAGAGAAGGTATTGGGTCAGACGCGTCCGACCATAATATTTGGTCGGACGACTTTCAGTTGGTTTCAAATTTTTTTTCAGTTGGTTTCAAATTTTTTTTCAGTTGGTTTCAATTTTTGTTCAGAAATCCAAATGAAAGAAAAACAACACAAGCTGAAAGAATTTACACACCAACTTAAAGAACACAGAAGACCAAATGAAATTGAAAGAATTTACACACCAACTGAAAGATCCTTTGGTACTCTACGAACCACCAACACACGTCGGCGGTGACGACGACAAGCGTAAGGCAACAACAACACCAACGAATAAGAACATGGGAGGGAACCATGACAACAGCAATAATAGCTCCACGACAATTGTCTTTCACCGGCGAGCAACAACAACAAACCCGCCAACGTCGACCGTGAACAACCAGAGAGTGACGAGGAGAGAGAGTTTCGAGGGAAGGAGGGAGAGAACTCGAACAACTGTAGCACCGACGAGCGAAGAGCAAGCTTCTCAGCCCGTCCGACGGAAAGTATTGGGTCAGACGGTCTGACCCAATACTTTCACTAAAAATTAACTCTGTCTAAATTTGGACCTATATTAAAAACGATTATTATTATTATTGTTTTATTCTCTTATTATTATTATTATTATTATTATTATTATTATTATTATTATTATTATTATTATTATTATTATTATTATTATTATTATTATTATTATTATTATTATTATTATTATTATTATTATTATTATTATTATTATTATTATTATTATGGAATATAACTTAAAATATTTATACCATCTCTTTACATTGTGGTGGGCTTTTGTTCATAGGCTTTTTGTCCAGCTTCAAAAAAAATGTACACTGAACTTCTGCAGGTTCGAAAAATTCTATGCAAAATCACGTTCATAAATCTGATTTGATGACATGTGTTTTGGTGCTGCAAAAGAATTTGTTAAAATAAAAGGAATGAAAATTTTTGAATAACATACTTAAGAGAATTTTAAATTTGATATGTACCGATAAACTTAGCATGAAAATGGAATTAGAAGCAGCTGAAATCACATTTGCTGACTGCAGTAGCCCGTGGTGCGTGCACAGCTTGTGTCGGTGTTGTAGGTGGTATTTCAACTAAGTCAGCAAAGGACATTGTAAGAGCTGTTCTAAATTAACCAGACATCATCCTACCACTAGAGGGTCCCTTCCCCTGTCCCGTAGTTGCCTGCCAGTGGAAGACAAAATTGTAAATCAATATGATGTTTACATGCAAAAGTTAAAGCGTATTGCAACATTTTTTGGTATTGATTTATTATTATTATTTATTGATATTGTTATTATTATTATTATTATTATTACTATTATTATTATTATTATTATTATTATTATTATTATTATTATTATTAGTATTATTATTAACATTATCTTTATTATTATTATTAGTAGTATTATTATTATTGATAAATAACTCATATATGTCTTTCCGCAAGACTTATTTAAAGATAAAAAAACGAAATGAAATAAGTTTAATCACCATCACATATAATATATAATTTTTATAATTATAATTTATTTTATAGTTTTTAATATTCATGCTTATCATTAAAATAAAAGCTAACAACACTTTAGGTTTTTTTTAAACAAATAGACTTAGTTAAGTCAATGCTTTAAACTAGTTTGTGAAATAATTATTTTTGTAAATTTTTTTGTAGGTTTTCAGTTGGTTGATTACACATATCTGATATCCCTATATCGCATCGGATTATGTGATGATAAAACATCTCCTTTTAAATAGGCCATTTTTCAAGTGTTTTATCGTTCCAAAAAAAAATATTGTATTGAAAACAAGAGATTTACGAGGGTCGATGAGAAAAAACACAAGCTCGAAACACCAAAGACATTCAGTAGCTATTATAGTTCTAGTTATATACAAAAATAACTCATTTTGAAGTATATAAAAAGTGTATTCATTTTAATTTCTTCTTACAAGAAAATGAATATTGTAAACTTCTTCTAAAAAGTAGACTCGGTTATAGGAAATGGAAAAAATAAACACATGCACGTCTCGTTCCCGTAGGTTATTGTTGATTAGGGGATGGATTGACATATTTATTGTATAGGACCAAAACGAGGATCGAAAAAGTTAGATTTTTCGAAACGAATACTAAAAAAATCAACCCATATCTAATTAAATTTTTCGAAACGGATATTAAAATAAGTAACCCAAAATTATTATTATTATTATTATTATTACTATTATTATTATTATTATTATTATTATTATTATTATTATTATTATTATTATTATTATTATTATTATTATTATTATTCGCACGCCTTTTAATATAGTTGTATAGATTTATATACATATGGCAAGACAATCAGCCCCAAGAACAATTAAGTCGCTAATTACATATTTTTGTCGGATTATGATCAGATTAACAATGAAAAGGTAGGAACAACCTAGATAAAGATAAATATAAAAACAAAATCTCCTAGAATATTAAGCATATCTATCGAGAAGCCAACAAGGCAGCAAATTGTATTGCAAATATTGGTCATTTAGTTAAATCTCCTTTCTTATTTAAGATTGTAATAGCTCTACTTTATACAACATCCTTGTAAATGATAATTATTACACCTCAGTGTACCTAATTACTTCTTTTTCTTATTTATATGAAAAGATAGAAGTAGAGAGTACGAAGTCTATTATAAACAATCAAACTATTTTCTTTTGGTATTATACTACATTCATATAATAATAAATGTTCTATAACGTTTGGCCATATATATAGCATGAAGTATTAAGTTTTTTTCTTTTGTAACCCCTAAATAGTGTAATTTCAATATGAAGAAACAGTTGAAGTGATAAGTAGAGAAACACTTTAAAAAGTAACATATTAGTAAATGTAGCTTAATTTGATTATTTGAGATGTAATGAATATATTTAGTCTAGCCCACCCAATATAAATATCCTAAGTCCGCCGCTACTTTCCCTTCTCCTTCTCTTTGTTCCTCTTCCTTTGTTTTCCCATTAACTCTTTTGTATCTCCGTTTTGTCGTTTCTATTTCAGTTATTTACCCTTTTTTCTTCTCTAATCTTCTTCTCCGAAAATTTTAATATGCATGTGAGGATCAACGCCAAAAAATTAACGACCCCCTACGTTATGACATAAGACAGTGGTTGACAACCTCAAACATCTTATTAGCTAATTTTAAATCTATTCTTGCATGAAAACCATGACCACACTTAAGCACACTTCCACAGGATCAAAATTTTTAAATCTAATCAAAATGTAGGCAAGAGCCAGATGATAAATCAAAGAGAAACCAATTCCGCAAATTTGAAGTGTTGTATAATGGTATTAACACACTTTTATGAGCTGGAACACCTTACAGAAGTTAGAAAACATGACAATATCATCTATTATGCTACTTACGAAATAATTTAGTAGCTTATGCCAACTATAAGACCTTTTGTATTTCTCTAAACAACTTTACCCCCATTCTAGTGTGACAAGGGGGATTATTATAACTATTTCAACTCGTAATTTTCAAGTAGCCACTACCTATTTCATCATTTTTAAGTCTAAGTTGTCGATCACTTCATCATTCTCGAGGTTGTTTGTTAACTAATGAATCACTCTTTTGTCCAACTCAAGTCATTGTCTAACTCACTTCGTCAACCAAACAGTTCGTCATTTCCAACCCACCATTTTAACCTCTCCCGTATTTATTATTGTGGCATCTTGCATTGCAAATAATCAAATAATAAAGTTAAACAGAATCAAACTTTATTATTAATTCTATCTAGTCATTTATTTTCATATTGACAAATCTATTTATCCTTTTTTCATGTAATTGTTGAACCCACAATCTCTATCGACGAGTTGAGTCCTTGACAATATTTGTCCAAACAACTTCCACATCATTTTTTTTTTTTTTTTTTTTTTTTGAGATGCTCATTCACTGTTCAGCAATTTGCGCGAAGAAAGCACTTGTTTCGTCTTCTCCAGAACACCAAAAAAGATAGAGCCCCCAATGCCAATCCATAAAACTCTTGGTCCTATACCCTGCAGGAAACAAGAATTATAAAAAGCCTATTGTTTGTTTGTTATTTTGACAGGATAATGCAAGAGAAGAAATTTTCAGAAAGGGTGATAGCTAGAGTTGGTAGACTGTCATGTTGAAATGTACACTTCTGCCGGTTTTTATGATCTTCACAATTAATCTGATACTAGTACTATCTAGAATACAATCCAAAACAAGATAAAGACAAATACAAACCTTCATAAAGACATGGCTTCCTTCTTCTCTCATTATTGTTCTGACACAGTCATATATGCCCGTGTACTGCTTCGTCGAGCCCTGAAAAGTTGTGTTTTGGGACAGGCAGAACAAAAGTAGAACGTTAATGTTCACATCAAAGAAGATTTAAGGCAGGGGAAATCTATTGCTATGTACCTGAATCATGAGTCGCGTCTTGATCACATCAAGAGGTGTCGTAATAGCTCCTGTTACAATGCCTGTTCAAGCAGTGAAACTTAGTCTGATGAGTACTGAGATTGACCGAGATCTGCTAGCAGAGCATACATTTATACTTAAAATTCTCTGAGTAAATTTGCTATCGTTATTAGCCATTGATATTGACCATGTCATAGGAGCTTCCAGCCACAAACTGGACGTCTATAGTTTAAGTTCATTTAGGAGGAGCATGGGAGCGGAGAGAATGTTGTTAGGTCTGACTTTGGGCCAGAGGCAGAGAGCTAAACCAAGACTATTTTCTTACCCAAACAACATTCCATCTTGACATCTGACATTTGTTAGATATCTTAGCACCAAAAGACAAATGAAGGGAATGGATTCTTCTTCTTTCGTCATATGGAAAGAAATATGTACTGCCGTGGAGAAAGGAATCAGAAACCAAATGCAAGCTCATATGGAAAGACTGTTTTCTTACCCAAACAACATTACATCTTGACATCTGAAATTTGTTAAATATCTTAGCACCAAAAGACAAAAGAAGGGAATGTATTCTTCTCCTTTTCTCATATGGAAAGCATTCTGTGCTCCGGTGGAGGAAGGGATCAGAAACCAAATGCAAGCTCTGAAGCACAAAGGTGAAAAGACATAGAAGCACACAGAAGCCCTAGCTCTCTTGCAGGGCAACTGTAAACCAGCCGAAGAGAACTCCCTGCAACCTTTCATGATGGGCATGGAATAGTGCTTCATACTATGAAGCCTCCTCGTTGCAATACATTCACCTAGGCCTCCCATTCACTTTACTTACAGCAGGAGGGCAAAACCGAGAAACTAGCAAGATGTTCTAGAAGAATGCACTGTCATAGTTCTGTTATTTCCCTGGTAATTAGATTGCCTAGTCATTAACATTCTGTTATAGAAAGAGAAAGTAATGCTGAGGTGTAGGAGAGAATAGAATCTCTGGTTGTAACTTCTCTATAAATAGCAAGGTAGTTTGTAAAAGAAGGCATTCAGAAATTAGCCAAGTAATCAAAAGGAGAGAGTCTGCCTCTCGAAAGCAGCACCGATCTTAGCCTAATTTTGTACTTAAATTTCTTTGCCATTTTTTCCGGTTATCTAAGTGGGTTCACCACAGTTGGTATCAGAGCAACCGTAGCTCAGGTGATTTCATGGCACCTAGTAATGTTTCCCAAAGGGTGGAAACAGTGGAACAGGAGTTGGCCGGAATCCGGGCGTCAATGGAGCAGATGCAGGCAGGTTCTGTGCAGACCCAGCAGACCTTCCTTGATGAAATGGCACGGATGAACGCTCAAATGAGAATGTTCATGGAAGGACACACCCGGTTCCAGGAAGAGATCAGGGCCAGCCTACCGGAAATCACCAACATACCCAATACCCCAAACTCAACCAACTCACCTGGAGGCGCAGGCGGTTCAAACTGGCGATTCAAAAAACTCGACATGCCCATTTTTGACGGTACCAACCCCGATGGGTGGATAATGCGGGCGGAGAGGTATTATGACTTCTACCGTCTGACGGAGGCCGAGAAGGTTGAGGCCGCCGTCGTCGCGATGGAAGGTGACGCGTTGTTTTGGTACCAATGGGAACACCGACGGCGACCCATAACCCAGTGGGGGGAACTAAAAACCCTCCTCAGGCGACAATTTCGAGCCACCCAGGAAGGTTCCTTATATGAGCAGTGGCTAGCGGTGGCTCAGACCGGCACGGTGGCGGAATACCGGAAGAAGTTTATCGAGTATTCCGCACCACTGGAGGGAGTAACGGAGGAGGTAGCCATGGGTCAATTCATAACCGGCCTGAAGAGTGAGATCAAGGCCGAATTGAGGTTACACGGCCCGCCCACCCTGGAAACCGCCATGGAACTAGCTTTCAAGGTGGAGGAGAAACTGAAACAAACTCAACCCAGAAACTCTCACCTCAAAACCCCACAACAATATAACCCAGCACCCCACAGAAACCCAAACCCATACAATACCCCAACCCAAACCCGAAACACTTACCCAAATCCCAACCTTCAAACCGCAAAAAACTCCAACCCATCCAGCGTCCGAACGAATCCGGGGGGGATAAGACGGTTATCCGACCGAGAATACCAGCACCGACGGGAAAGAGGGTTGTGCTACCGTTGTGACGAGAAATGGAGTGTAGGACACCAGTGCAAAAGGCCGGAGCTTAGTGTTCTGTTGGGCACGGCCGAAGAAGAGGAGGGCGAAGAGGACGAGTTACCGGAGACGGGAGTTGACGAAGAAATTGCCCAGCCACTCGTATCTTTGAACTCGGTGGTGGGTTTCACTAACCCACGGACAATGAAGATGGTGGGGTCCATCAAAGGGAGAGAGGTGGTGGTGATGATAGATCCCGGCGCCACCCATAACTTTATTTCCATGTCCACCGTGTCTTCCCTCCAAATTCCCAACACCTCCACTGCTCAGTTTGGGGTCTCTTTAGGAACGGGAGTAGCGGTGCAGAGTCACGGGGTTTGTAAAGGAGTGGAGTTGCTGTTGCAGGGAGTGGTAGTGGTGGAGGACTACCTTACCTTGGAGTTGGGGCACTCAGACCTTATCTTAGGAGTGCAATGGTTAGAGAAATTGGGGACAGTCACCACCAACTGGAAAACGCAGGTGATGAAGTTCAGGGCTCAAGGAGAACCGGTGACCTTAAAGGGGGACTCGTCCTTGGGCCGGACGAAAATCTCACTCAAGTCCATGATCAAGGAGATCCAAAGACAGAAGGGGGGAATTTTGGTGGAGTTATGTGAAGTAGAAGTGGATCCAGCCCACGAGCAGAGCCCAAATATCCCAAGCCCAAACCATTTAGCCTTACCTACTGTACCTGAGTTCTTAAAAACAACCCTGGAGAAATACATGTCCGTCTTTAACATGCCAGTGGGCCTACCTCCAGCCCGGTTTCATGAACACTCCATCAACCTCAAAGAGGGTACCAACCCAATCAGCGTGAGGCCCTACCGTTACCCTCAAATCCAAAAAACTGAAATCGAAAAACTGATTTCCGAAATGATGGAGGCCCGCATCATTCAGCCATCCTCAAGCCCTTTTTCGAGCCCAGTTTTGTTAGTCAAGAAGAAAGATGGGTCGTGGCGATTTTGTGTTGATTATCGGGCCCTTAATAAGGAAACCGTTCCCGACAAATACCCAATACCCGTGATCGATGAACTACTTGACGAATTACATGGAGCAACCATATTTTCCAAACTTGATCTCAAATCGGGTTATCACCAAATTAGAATGAAGAAGGAGGATGTTCCAAAAACCGCTTTCCGTACTCATGATGGACACTATGAATTTTTGGTTATGCCATTTGGGCTTACCAACGCTCCGGCAACATTTCAATCATTAATGAATGATGTGTTTCGGCCCTTCTTACGGAAATTTGTATTGGTATTTTTTGATGACATTTTGGTTTATAGTGCAGATGAGGAGCAACATGTCCAGCACATGGCCCAAGTTCTGGAGGTTCTAGCAGCCCACAAGCTCTATGCAAACATGAAGAAGTGTGAATTTGGCCAAGCCCAAGTTTCCTATTTGGGTCATGTGGTATCAGCCAATGGGGTAGAAGTGGACCAAAGCAAGATCCAAGCTATGATTGACTGGCCCATACCCAAGAACATTAAGGAGTTGAGGGGGTTTTTGGGCTTAACCGGGTACTACCGCAAGTTTATAGCCCAATACGCCACCATAGCTGGGCCGCTCACGGATCAACTCAAGAAGGATTCTTACGGGTGGACTGATGAGGCAACATGGGCTTTTGATAAGTTGAAGAAGGCCATGACTCAAACCCCAATTTTAGCAATGCCCGATTTCAACAAGGTCTTTATTATTGAAGCTGATGCTTCGGGCTACGGGCTTGGAGCGGTACTCATGCAGGAACAAAGGCCCATTGCCTACTATAGCCATACGCTGGGGCCGAGGGGAAGGGCCAAGCCCATTTACGAAAAAGAACTAATGGCCATTGTGTTGGCAGTTCTTAAGTGGCGCCACTACCTCTTGGGCAGAGCCTTTGTGATCCGCACCGATCAGCAGAGTTTGAAATTCTTAATGGATCAAAGGGAGGTTGGGCCGGAATATCAGCGGTGGGTCCGAAAGTTGCTGGGCTTTGACTTCCAAATTCAATACAAACCAGGGGCTGCGAACCGGGTTGCTGATGCCCTTTCGCGACGGGTTCAACCTGAGCCCACCTTGGGGGCTTTAATTTCTAGCCCAGTATCTAATTGGGCCCAAGTGCAAGTTCAGTTACAAAATGACCCATTCATTTCTCATTTGAGGTCTGAGATCCAAGCAGGAAAAGAGATCAAAGGGTATGAACTCCATCATGGGCAGTTACTGTACAAGGGCAGAAAAGTCCTCCCTAAAGCTCATCCATTAACGAAGGAGCTCTTACATCTCTATCATGATTCTCCATATGGGGGTCACTCCGGCGACCTCAAAACTTACCTCCGGCTCGCCGCCGAGTGGTTCTGGCCGGGAATGCGGAAGGAAGTCGCCACCCATGTCCGACGATGTTCAACGTGTCAGCGAAACAAGGCCTCGACACAATCTCCGGCGGGTCTCTTGCAACCCTTACCGGTGCCGGCGCAAGTTTGGGACGAAATCACTATGGATTTCGTGGAAGGATTGCCGAAATCCAAGGGGTTTGATACGATTTTGGTCGTGGTGGACCGATTTACAAAATATGGACACTTTATTGGACTAACTCACCCATTCACAGCTCTCACGGTGGCAGGGGTGTTTATCAAGGAGGTCGTGCGCCTTCATGGGTTTCCGGCATCTATCGTCTCGGATCGCGACCGCATCTTCATGAGCATTTTTTGGAAGGAGCTTTTCCGCCTCCACCAAACCACCCTCTTGCGCAGTACGGCCTACCACCCCCAAACGGACGGCCAATCTGAGGTGGTGAACAAATGTCTGGAAACTTACCTCCGATGCTTTGCAGAGGGAAAGCCTCGCTCTTGGGCTCAATGGCTACCATGGGCGGAGTTCTGGTACAATACCTCCCCCCATGTGGCAACAAAGATGACTCCTTTCTGCGCCTTGTATGGAAGAGAAGCCCCCCACCTTCTCCGACATAGTCATGGAGCCACTGTACTTGACTCACTTGATCAACACTTGCAAGAACGCGACGCAATCTTGGACGACCTTCGAGCTCACATGCTATTGGCACAACAGCGTATGAAGTCTTTGGCTGATGGTAAGAGACGAGAGGAGAAATTTGAAGTGGGTGATTGGGTTTTTCTCAAACTACAGCCGTATCGCCAGAAGTCGTTGGCTCGCCGACCATTTGAGAAGCTAGCAGCTAAGTTCTATGGGCCTTATCAAGTCACCTCGTGCGTAGGAGCAGTAGCCTACAAGCTGGCTCTTCCTGAAGAGAGCAAGGTACACCCTGTTTTTCATGTGTCTCAGCTTAAAAGAGTTCAAGGGGACCTTCCCAATCCTCCTACCCCTCTGCCCAAGAATATCAATGGTGAATTGGAGTTAGAAGCTACACCCGAAAAGTTACTAGGCATTCGTACTACTGTTCAAGGGGATGTATCAATCTTGGAAGTTCTCATTCAGTGGCAGGGGCTTCCTGATTATGAGGCCACATGGGAACAATTCTCACTCATCCATGAACGATTTCCTGCGTTCCACCTTGAGGACAAGGTGCGAGTTTGGGAAGAGGGTAATGCAATACATTCACCTAGGCCTCCCATTCACTTTACTTACAGCAGGAGGGCAAAACCGAGAAACTAGCAAGATGTTCTAGAAGAATGCACTGTCATAGTTCTGTTATTTCCCTGGTAATTAGATTGCCTAGTCATTAACATTCTGTTATAGAAAGAAGAGTAATGCTGAGGTGTAGGAGAGAATAGAATCTCTGGTTGTAACTTCTCTATAAATAGCAAGGTAGTTTGTAAAAGAAGGCATTCAGAAATTAGCCAAGTAATCAAAAGGAGAGAGTCTGCCTCTCGAAAGCAGCACCGATCTTAGCCTAATTTTGTACTTAAATTTCTTTGCCATTTTTTCCGGTTATCTAAGTGGGTTCACCACACTCGTCTGCAGTAATCCCAAGAGCAAGAAAAGCAGAGACAGTATCCGAAAAGGACAACTTTGTTCTTATTTAAAAAAATAGGGAGAAATTTCGTTAGTAATGAAACAAACTATTGTCGGACTGAATTTGTAGCCTTTTGTTGTTCAGAGGAAATGGTGTCGGTTTTGTAATTTATAAAGTAATCTAAAGTTTTATAAGTTAATTAGTTAAATAAATCAGAACACAGACAAACTACCTTTAAAGTCTTAACTAACTACAAAAGGCAGGAAAATTAAAGTTTTTTCTTAGTTACCTGCAAAAGCACCAATTAGAGCATTTTCAGAGTCATTCAGTTCCCTCCTTGCCTGTCAAAAGAAATGCTGTTTTTGGTCAACCATCAAACAATCTAAAGAAACTTACCATTATATCTACTCAGAAAATGACAAACAAGAGAATGGGGGCAAAATTTCACAACATAATTGGTGAGGGTAATGAAACTTATAGCACACTTAACAGTTCTTTATAGAAATTCACAGGAGAGAGACGGTATCTATTACACAAACTGTGATGGGAAAATCATCAATAGTATCAGTTGGGCTATTATTAAAGTAGAATCATAGAACACTATAAATATTACACAAATCATCTCAAAATAGTCTTCATACTGGTTTGGATAGAGAAAAGAAAAAGAGAAAGGGTTGGGATGGAAACAGAAAAAGGTTGATGTGGAAGAGAAAGAAGGGTACAAAACAATACTTAACATTGTGTCTTTTAACTCAAAAGGAAGTGTGAAATTCGTTGACTCAAAAAGGAATTGTGAAAAAAATCATGGAGCTTACAAATTAGATAACCAAAATTTTAAATTATGAAGTTTATTTTGGGACTAAGGGAGTGTTATAAATGTTTGTGAAACTTTAAGTGCTACCTATATATTTGCAAAATGCACAAGATATCCTTCACATGTCTATACAGTATAACTACAAAGTACTTAAAGTTTCAAAAAGAAGATACATGTTACAAAATTTTGAAAAAATACAGGATATCCAGTGAAATTTTGCTAAATTATTTGGGAAACACCACTGCAATCATAGATTCTTAGTCTTACTAGTTATTCCCTACGTATTCCAATATTTAGATGACCCAAAAGGAACTCAATTTTCAAGCAGGTGCCATGAAGCAACAGATGAGAGCTATCTCAGCTGAATTATAATTTTCGAAGTTGACTTCAAATATATCAATATCCACCGAACTTCCTCAAATAATAGAAACAGACTAAGGGTATCTCATCAGAGAACTGGTTGCAATATTAGTTGCCATCATTGGTACTCCCACAAGGAAGATTAAAGATAAAAAGCCTTAACAGATTATAATGCCATCCCCTGGTAAGCCAACAGGATTCCGTAACTAAGTCAGATTATTATCACAGAGCAAACATGATGTAATATGTTTACAAAACATCTTATAATAGAGAATAAGCCTGCTCACTGCGAGCCTATAACCAAGCCTTATTTGCTCATAGATACAAAATTGCATCGCATCGAAAGGCAGATCACGCAGTAGAAAGGATCCATATCCCTGCAACAACAAACAAAATTCCAGGATTGAAAAGAGTCAGTTGACAACAATACAACATCCTCACGGCTCACACAGCTACATTCAGAGAAAACATGAAAAGAGCACATAATATTCACTTAGGTGCACAAGAGATCTCACTTACCGCATAAAGGCCTCTAAATCCTTCTCTAGAAACAATCATACGCACTGCATTAGGAGCTGTAGCAAACTGACCAGTCTGCATCCTTTGTTTCACAACCTAAAATTACTTTTTTGGATGAAATTAAACTGCATACACAGATACACTTGTAAAACAGAAGAGACATGTAAAGTAAATCTCACTACCTCTGTTGGGACTCTGACAATAGAAGAGGCAGCTCCTGCAATGGCACCTGCAGACTAAAGGAAGTTTAAACTGGCTAACATATAAAAACTAAATTAAGAAATTACCAGATATTATAAATTTTACAAGCAACAACTAGTAGGTGGAAAAAAATTTAGTGGAACATGCTAACAGAATAAGTAATTAGACTAAAGCTATTGGCATGGACTTATTGATGAGCAATTAATCGGCAAAGAGAGATGCCTCAAACACGCCTCTCTCCCTCCCCTTTTCACAAAAACAAGAGCAGAGGGGAAAAGAATTTGGTTACTAGAAGGCTTCAACCTCGGTGTTTACAACATTTCTTGGTAAAAATGGTCTACAAAATGGTTATGTATCAGGTGGACCATGAAGTTCAATCTGAAATTCCCTCTACACAGAATGAGGAAATAGGAAAGCCTAAAATTTTTCCACCCAAAAAAACATACTCTGAACTACATGCAATAGATTACAGAAAAAAAAATCTTTTGTCCCACTTATTTGTACCACGGAATCTTATTGGTTGATGCTAATTATTCTTTGCCTTATTTATTTTTTCAAAATAAGAATTTTTTTAAAATGTATTCATGTGGACCAATAATATTGACTGGCACAGGAGATTTAGACTCATAGGGTCTCAACTCTCAAGAAGAGGAAAGTATGTCAGATCAGATTGCAGGTGCAATGGGGACATCAAGTCATTCCCACATGATCACGGAAAAGCAATAAAGTAGCTTGGTATATCATGATTTCATCACAAAAAGTACAAGTCAATTCAATTAGAGAGAAATTCGCTTCCACCTTAAGGCAAAGCTAATAAATGGACAATAGAGGCTCTTTTTTAAAACAAAAACTAGTAAGTAACAATACACAGGATTCGATTTTTCAAATAAGCAGCAAACTAGCTTCAGCATACTTTTAAGGTAAAAGATGTGGGATTTTCTGTGCGGTGGTATTTATTGAAAAGCTACATTGTATCCTCCCCTTTCCCAAAGTATCTCCGGTGCCGTTTTGATTTTAGAAATGTGTTAGTGATTCCCCATCGTTATGTCCTAAGTTAATCAAAATACCGTTACTGAGATATTCTATGTATTTCATACTCATTTTTTATATATGAAAATGATTTAATCAGCCCAATGTATTGTTATCATGTGGGAAAAGAATGAGCTTAATAGTTAAACCGACTTTTTCCCACTATATAACAATGAATTTAAACTAGTTGAATCAGTTACAAAACCCAAATTAGGTTATAACCCATTGAACATCACTCTACTAGCTTTAGGGACATCACTGAGGGTACTCTAGAGACTTTGAAATATGTGAGGGTACAATTTAGATTGCCAACAAACATAGCGAAACTGCATAAAAATCCCCAAAAGATGTTAAATCATTTCTGTTAGTCTGTCCTGCATAAAACTGATAACTGCATCTTCACAAGAGTTTTTCTATTGCTTTTACCAATTATCCTAGTTATTCACTTCAGCAACTTACAAAATGAGCCAGAGCACTGAAGTTCTCAGGGAAGATCTTTAACAACTTCTGCTTTATTGGCTCGTACACACCCACAAATATCGCAGACGCCCTGAAGTGCAACATTTAATTTCAACCTCAGTATTTTTGCAAAGGCACTAATACTAGAAAAAGAAAGAAGAATACTGACATTTCATACAGTTAATGATACATAGGCAATGAAGGTGTGAGCATTAAGGAACCTGTTATTACTATAGTGATAAGAATCCTGCCCAGACTGGGGCAAGGGTTGTCTTATGAACAGAATTACACATACATTTGCAGAAGAGGCTCTTTCAGCCTTACCCTTAACAAAATAACTGTGCACGTTCAATTCCTGATCCAGAAGGGTAAGTGTGGGGCCTGCAAGGTCACACAGTCATACTAAATATAGAGACTTTAACAATACATTTGAGTCAGTCCACTGTATGCATCTTTGACGGTTTGGCCATACAATACTAAAGATTGTGTCAACAATGAGTGATATATAGTGAGCAAGATACGAAGATCAAAACCCCATAAAACGAGCAACGAGAAGCTTCCAAGACATGAACGGTTGCAGTTGGAAGGGAGATGATAAAGAATAAGAACATGGAATTTTGACCCAAAACTATAGGGTAATTGAAACTAAAAATTTGGCATATAGCACAACATCAGAAAGCACTAGAAAAGAATTATCAATCTGAACAACAAGATCAGGTCAACAAGAAGAAGACAAAACAAATGAAGATCAAGGAAGAAGAAGATTATTGGAGGGGAGAAGAGATGTTGTCATATATTGTAATATCAGCTGTAGCTTACAAAACACTAAGATTCAAATGGCTTAGTTCACTCCCAAAATGAAATAAGAGATTGCAATTTCGCTGGATGAAATCCCTCCCCTCCCCAGTTTACATATAATACTCCTCGTTAATTACACTTTCTTTAACTATACCTTACTTTTGCACTAAATTTCCCTTGCTTCCTACTACTTGCTTCCCCAGGCACTGAACTGCATCCTAACAGAATCAAGTGGCATTTCCCACCTTGCCCTTTCATGCCTTGCATAGGTGTAGCCGATCAGAGGTTTGGGCTGGACTTCCCACCTCACCCTTTCCCTTATGCCTTGGATAGATGCAGTGGATCAATTTTCTAGTCATCCTGACCCATTACAAGCACCTATATTGCACTTCACAAGAATGGAGACAATGCATATCAAAAACAGACAGCAGGAACACATTACAGTAGTTGAACATTGTTTCATGCTCAGTCACTTGTTATATCATCCTAATCCCTTGTCCCACATATATCTCAGATCTGCATTAAAAAAGTATTATAAAGCAAAGTATATAGTAATAGCACACTAAACTTTGTTGGTGCACAGATCTACTTGAGGAAGGAAAGACATCTACAAGCTTCGTTGAGTACAATGGAATTGCAATATATGTAATGTTGTGAGAACCTCAAAGTGACATCAATTGTGACCAAGATCCTGTAGTTGCATACAGACATAGGCAACACATATTGCATAGACAGTGGCCTATGAGCCTATCAGCTGGTCAGCCACAGGCACATCAAAGGATCCAACCTTGCATACATACCAAAAAGAGAGAAATAGAACGCAACAAATTTGCATAATATGGATACAGAAGGAAATGTTAAGGTGAAAAACACTTACGGTAAAACACCAAGCAAATTTCCAGACAATCCAGAGTAGAGGCCTTTAAAAATTATTTTCCCGCCCCCGTGGGCTGCCTACAGTTGGAAGATTTAAAGAGTTGATAGCGAGTCAAAAAGCAAATTTACATATACGTAATAATGAGCATAAAGATCGAATATTTAAAAAGTTCGGTTATGGTTAAAACGGAATGCAAGTAAGATAAAATGAATAAGAAACCATAAGCCTAATAAGATCATAGATCAAAATTAGGAGAGGCGAAAGGAAGATAGATTAAGATGAAGGGATATTATTGAAGAAAGAAGGAAAAAGAAATTCAAAGAACAGAGGAGAAGAGAAGGACAGGATATGTAGAAGACAATAATCGAAAGGGAAAAGCAGTATACCACGGAAATATCAAATCTATTATAGTCTTTTATTGCATCTGACAATTTTATTATCAATAAAAACCAATTCCAGGTGAATGGCTTCAATTTCCTCACACACGTCAATAAAATAATTAATTATTTTTCACACTTTTCTCTTAATTTTTACCCTTTATTAATTATCATTTATCCCTGGCTTCGAAGATATCAGATCCAGAGAGTTACCAAGAGCGTACATGTCAAACAAGTCTAGAGCTAACTCTTCCCCGAACCCATAATTTATCTGATTTAGGAAGACTTTTTTCCTTGAACAAGATGTGGTTGGCATCCTCCATTGCTAATTTCGCAATGTCATCATCAAGAATAGAACAAACTTCATTAGAGAGAAAAGGTGGCGGTGTCAGAGGCAACTTTGGCACCAAAGCAGAACCACAAAGGCAGTTCGAGGTGTAAGGCCAAAGGGTAATACAGGGAAGCTAATTTTCTGCCAGATTGTGGCTGCAGTGCAAGGCTTTTACAGCAGAGAATATGCTTCCACGATCTGAAATAAAAAGGGGAAAGTGAGAGAGAATATGCATTCAGAATTTTGATTGACTTTTACTTTTATGGGGGGATAAAGTTTCTCGAAGGCTTAGAGCTTTACTGTAACCTTCACTCATTAGTATTCAAACAAAATTTATCTCTTTTCTCTTCTGTTCTTCATATTTCCTTTAAATTCTATGTTAACCACTTTTTGCTCATCCAGATCATCACAAGAGGAGGCTCAACAGTACCTCGACAAGGAGTAGAATCCTCAATGGTTAAGATAAGAGTAAGAGATAGCTTAGTAGATAGGAGAGGGATAGGAGTTGAGGACATCAATTTCCAACAAATAATTACTTATGAGGGCAGATATTACAGAGAGGGAATTGAGAGAGGGGTATAATGACCACAATGTCATTAATGAAGAGATAGAGAAAAATGTTAGTAATGGACTTAAAGCGAATTTGTCATTATTTTCAATCTTGCTCATCATCAGCCAAACAAGGTAATAACAGTAATTCTCAAAAAAGCCAACAACCAATCGTCAATTTCCACTACCATCTAATTTACAAACTCTCATTTCCATTTAGCAAACACTCCAATTAGCACATGAAACAACTCCAGGCATTTTATGTCCTATACCTAGTTCATTAATAAAATTAGTCAGAGTTATATGTTCCCGATGGTGGACCAAAGTTATATGTCTTCTAATTGACCAAAATACTTGATGACACTAGGAGTTCGTTCTTACACCTAAAAAATCCTTACCAAAACAGTTTTTCCCTTGTCTAAGCTTCATTGCACTTATGTGAAATTAATTTAGCTCTGACTTGAACTTGATGACCCTTATCTAAACTCTCAACTTTTATTTAAGTAGTTTGTTCCAAGTTTAACCAATTATTCATCATCTGCCTCTTATGAGGAACCGATTTCACCTTCAATTTTTGTTTTTATCTGCTAAGTTAATTTTTTTCGGAGGGGGGAAGGGGAAATCTGTAGCTTCAGATACATGAGATGATATGCTAACTAACTCGAACATTGATGTCTTACGTATGACTTATAACTTATAACTTATAACTCACAGGACCCATTATGTTTCAGGTACTAAGTGGCAAGTGCACACTAAACATATATATTAGACAATGAATAAATTTTGCAGTTCTAAGATGATTTTGAAAATATTACACACTAAGACAGCAAAATAACAGCAACAAGATGTTGAAGATTGTAGACCTGCCTGCAGCCGTGTTTTAATTGTATCTATTGGATATAAAACTGTTTCTACAACACCACCAGCAACAGCTCCAGCTATCGCACCATCTGTGAAAGACATTACATGACAATCTTAAGTAAGCTACCTTACTGCCACGCTCAGTGCATTAGCACAATCTCCCATAGAATAATCAACCATGATAAATAAGAGTAAGTTGCCCAAACTTACCTTAGAATATGATATATTTTTAAAAACGTCTCTATTTTACTTTTTACGCAATCTCCTCAATTAGTGAACATGAATGAATGGAACGGTTCTAAGTTGTTTATGATAGTACTCAAAGTCTTGGTTTGAGGGTTTGCCTGTTCAAAATGCATAGAACTTAGAAGTATTTGTTTTTTATTTAGTTAATCAGCACCTGTCTTAAGCATAAGCTCACATAATTTAATACTCCCTATATTGATCTGAATGTTATAAATGAGGCCCTATACATTAAGCCACAAAAATAACACACCTAAACGAAATAGGATAGAAATTAGAAAGGACAGCTCCCTTGACTTAACTAATGAAAATAGGAAACAAACTCTAACAGCTTTCCCAAAACCAGTGCTAGAATCAGGAACCAATATAGACTTAGAAATGTGATATGCTTGCACTCTTGCAGCCCAAGTATGTGCACATACGAGACCAAGGAACCATTATGCTTGATTAACGCCTAATCTAACCCACTAAATAAATCGAAACCAACCCCAAAATGGGATTTGGCCCATGTGCATAAACTAACAAGTTGAAACCTTTTAAGGCCCTTTCAACTAAATCAAACTAACTCATAAAACAAAGGACATCAAAAAACATCTTTTATTACAGGTAAAACCTCATTGCAAAAGAATAAGTAAACCATGCGACTAATCTAAGAAAGTATGCAAATATTATTATAGGAAGGCTTAAGCCGTATCAAATATATCTAAGCTGACTGATGTGCGCTCCTACTAAATTTTGCAAGACTAATTATGTTTAATAACGTGAATTTAGCCAGGTCATTTTGGCAGGCAAAAAAACAGTTTTAGCGCTTTTTTCATCAGCAAAAATTATTTAAATATATCAAATACGTCAATATATCACTAAAAGAGCTAGTTCTTTCGAGAAAAAGTACATCTAAGATGAGGAGCAAAGTTGACAAATCAAGCTTTACTCTAAGCTAGATTCATTCATATTCTGCCATGTGGTAGCTTCAATAAGTAAAAACTATTAGTCAGGTGGTTTTAGAATAAAAATTGAGGTGGTTTGAAAAATATTCTGTAAGGAAGTTCCTAACAATTTATTTGTCATTAATATATATAGAAAATAGCAGCACAAGAAGTGACCAAATCATTTTGAACTAGATCAAATATATGGCAACTTCCCCGTCATCCTATATATTCTCCAGTTGCAAAAGCAAGGGTCTCGAGTATAACGTTAAAAACTTTTTCAAATGTAAAGATTCTTACAACCAATATGGATGCGTTTCACCAGCTGCTCCCGAAAGATGATAGGTGACGGACGCTCTTCCAAAGCATATATGCCTTAAGTGATATGAAAACATGCAATTAACTAGCCTAATAGGAGATTAGTATAGTTATTGCATTTGTTTAGGATTAACTTGAAGTAGAAAGAAAAGATATAGTTAGATGACAGCAGGCGGGAAAGAGAATCAAAAAGGGCAAAAAGAAAGGAAGGTTGAGAAAGAGAGAGAGATACTCATGGATACTGCTCGAAGTTTCCTAAAAGTTCATTTTGTACTTGGGAGTATATAAGCCTCTCAAAAGTTTGTATTGTCATCAACAGTTGCTGTTTTTTTAAGAATCATAATCCTTATCTCTTTCCTTCAAGTTCTGCCCGGCTATGTTAGAAATTAGAAACTGTCTTCCAAAGGATGGTCTACCTCATGAGTTTACGATGGATAATTGGATACCAAGTTACCAACAGCGTAACGTCAAAGTTAACCAATAAAAAAAAGGATCGAAGAGATAATTAAGTAAATGACCTCTTTTTTCACATATAAAATCAATGAGCTAACCGCTTTGGGTCCCAAATCTTTGGGGTTGCTTTTTCCAATACACGTTGGTTACATTCCTCTATGTTATTTGTACCAGTAAGCGGTTAATAAACGAGTGCTCTTGGGTAGTTGGTGTAACTTTGAACCTATGTGCCTATGACTTCGTTTCCCGGGAAATCCATGCAGCTGAAGATCCTGCCGCAAAAGTCTCACAACCTTTTTCTGGAATTTATTCAAGGCAGAATCAACATTTGCTAGGCAAAAGGTTGGCCTCATAGTGTCTCCACAGAGCCTACAAAAACCTCGGCAGACTAATTTGTGGTCATAAATCCTAAAATTTACAAAAGAATGCACTGCCTTATATTACAGATTGGAGACCAGTAATGTGCCTGCTTTAGTTGTCTGCTAGTCTACCTACCAGGTTCTCTTAGCATACTGAAAATGCCATTTAGATAGCAAGCTCTTAAACTGAAGGGTTTTCACTTAACTTCTTTTAAGCTTTTTGCAAGCTTAATTCATTGAGTGAGAATGAAAAGCTTTCTTCTTCAATAGCAGTCCGGGTCGAGGTACCATGCCTTCTCCTTGACAGATGGAGATAGCTTCGAATGATGAGAAAGTGCGATACCTAAGCGGTTTCAACTCTCCCTTGAATCTGTTCACTCGTGTCCCTTACCATTTTGGGACACTTCGTTCATTTGTCTTTAGGCACTCCAAATGCATCTGTCTACTTAATCTTTCCCAGCCTGGGTCCCCTTCTGAACCCCCAACGTGCCCCGTGTGCTCTTGAAGAATTCTGCTGGGAACCCATCTATACCAATTTCTCTGCAGGTAACACCTCCTAACCTATGCCCCCTTAAGTTGCTAGCATAAAGACCCTGGATGCTACAACTGACTTTTTAATATTAACTGCTTTAAAACTCCTATCTCAAAACTTATTGTCTGACTTGCATGTGGAAACTAGCGACTAGCGTTGGATTCAAGAAAAGACTTGGAAGCAAAAAGACATGAAGCGATGGTGTAAAGGCATGGATTCATAAGAAGTGCACTGCAAACAGCAAATATAATAATTTAGCATCACCTTCCACAAACTTGTACCAATCAAACTCAAGTTGGAAAAAGGTATGTGCTGCTGAACTTCACTTATGCTTTTGCATGAGATATGTTAATTGTCAACAAAGTATTGAAACTAAATGGTCTTACTCTCAGGCAGCCACGGAGCACAAAACCATAATAACACATTCACTCCTTGTACTTAGGACACATAGTTTCTGATGATAATTTATTGTTTTATTATCAATTGTTATTCTATTGAAAAGGTAGAGGTAATATGAGTGAGTGAGGGTAATATTTTATTTGGATGAGCCATGCTTGAAAAGTAGAAAGACTAAAATAATAGTGGGCCATAGAAGTGTAAAAAGTAAGGTGGAATGGATGAATACGGAAAGTGTGAAGAGTAATTTGGGACGGAGGGAGTACTATGTTTAGGCTTACATGACAATTTTTGAGTGCCCAATCTCTAAATTCTTGGTCAGGAGCACTCAATTTGTAGAGATTTCACTTTAGGTGGAGCCCATAAGATCGTAATTTAGGCAAGTTCACAAATTTATCAGCAGCATCTAAGGATGTTTCTTTCTGAAGTCTCTGAATCAAGAGTTTGATTTGGAGATTATTCAAGACTACTTAGCAGTAGCTCTTTTACAAGAATCTACAGCACATATCATCTTCCTTTTCTCGACTAACCAAATTGGAGAGCCAACATCCAGGAAAAAAAAAAGAAGGATTACGTGGAAAGCAACTTGGTTAGACTTGACAATACTGACAATCTTTTTATCCTGTAATGTGTACCTTGTGGCATCCTATTAAGAAATGGACTTCAAAATAACTAGCTAATATGCTTGCCTTGGTGAATAGCCTTCATTACATTTTCTAGGTTTTGTAACATGTAATCAAGATAATTGCACAGCAGACAAGGTGGTTGCCTGTAATTATGCACTGGAGATATTTAACAATAAATGTCTCTTAATAACAAAGCAGCATACCATATAGAGATTGTAAGAGATCAAATGGATTTTCTTTCATAACAGTGCCACATCCAGAAATCTTTGGTTGCCCTTGGGAAGAGCACAACTGATACTTCAAGGCACCTACAAGATGTAGCATGTCATACAAAACAACCAGTGTACTCAACACTAAAAGAGTGAATGAACATAGATAATAAATAAGGTTGAACGGTAGCTACAGAAGGTAAATGAAAGAGAAAAAATGAATAGGTGCAACTTAAGTGATCACAGAACATCGATAGAGCATGTACAATGGTAAGTAAGAACTTACTACACATTTTTCACAAAACAAGTGTTACCATAATGAACGTTGTCGTATTTCAAAAATAACTCTGGACATCCCTCTACGTCAGGGTTAAATATAATCTTGCATTTTCAACAAACAGAAAAACCAGAGAGAATCCAGTTTCCATGCTAAGGATTCTTGCTCAGCAGGTTATTTGGTTGACATTTGGTAACATGATAAATTGAAGGTAGCATGTTTAGGATCTTCATGTGGAGTATACTTGTCATTATATAGCTTAAACATTTTATTAAAGAAAATGCTTAAATATAATAGAATTGCATCATCCACTTCCTCTAGGACCTTATTGTTTCATCTCTTCACTAATATGTCTCTTATACTAATAGTCTGTATGACTTGTGGAAGCTAGGTGCACTTAGTATTAACTATTAGGAAACCATACGCATGGGAGGATCCTCAAAAAAAATATCCTCCAATATGACCTATAAAAGTAGAAAATTCATAGAATAATCCTACACGACTACAGAGGTTTGGTTATGTATAAACTAACTTCTTAAAGCTTATCTGAAGTTAATTTTCCTTAGATAAAGTGAAAATAAGATGTGGAGAGCATAGCGTAGGTCCACTTAAATTCAGTTCAATAATACCTAGTTTGAGCATAGTTTATGTAGGTCGACTGTTTTAGTGGCACCAGTAAATGAATGCGAGTTATTGGCATCAAAACCTACTGACTGGAAAGGAGTATAATATAATAGGGCTATGTTATGTCGACTCTTCTAATTTACTCACAAACCTGTGTTGGACTCGTCTCAACCGATACGATACTTTGATACTTTAAATCACAGCAAACACTTGACATATTTCCACAAAATGGCTGAATCCAACAACCGGACACCGTATCCAAGTGGACACTCGTTGTCGAGGCTGAGGAACACAGATATAGGGATTGAAAAGAGTGTATTATAGTGTTCAATGAAACTATTTGGGATAAGTTCTTTTTTGAAAAAAAATACAAACACTAGAATAGCAACAAAGGAGCAGAAAATTGTATAAAGCATATTTCAATATAAAAATTATGAAATGCTATCTCTAACCACCCAAAGCAAATTATAGTAGCTTTTCACAAGTACTGTCCAAACAACTTAGCTCCAGCCGAAGCACTGTCTAACCGAACACTAATTGATATTCTAAAACCTCTATTCTAAAAGCTAGTGCCAAAGATGCCCTATAATGGATCCTAACTCCTTAATCCAATGGTTTGCAACTTGGCATATAAAGTCATTTAACCTATAGCTAAATCAATAGTTGTAATCGCCTATTACGCTCGACATAATTATTAAAGTGGCTAAATGCCTACATTGACCTGAAAGATACACTTGAGGATATAGCATACAGAAAGTGATAGCACAATGGTTATAATTTTCAGAATTATTGGGACACAAAAAATCGTGGTCTTAAATGTTGCTCTGGAACCAGCAAGTTCAATTCTTATCTTACTACATGAATACAGTCCTTGTTTAAACATACGAAACTCAATCCTAAGATGAAAGTACTATCCGCAATAAAACTCATGTATCAATAAACTAAACAAAAAAGTCCCTCGCCAAAGTTCATGGTCCAATATCCAACTAATCCAAGTTAGACTTCTAAATAATGCCTTCATGACTAGAATAGTAGATGCACCTCATAGCTTTTATTTGTAAGCCATTTTAGTAAAGATCTGAGATAGCATATTGAGCACAGAAAGATAAGCAGTACAATAAAAATAAAATCTACTCAGCCTTTGAGAAGAGCTCCTGGGTTTCCTTCTACAGTGTTCTAAAAGTTCTTCTAGCTTCACCTAATTCTAAGCACATTGTTCCCAAGACTTTTACACTAACACTTTGACTTCCAAAAACGAAGATGCATATCGAGCAAAGTGATATTCAGAAGCCTGTGGCAGACTGTAGTAAATCCACAGTACGCTGTGAAAAAACAAAGTGATTCGAATCACACTGTTGAATATGGTGATATCTGAATGGAGAAACATGGCGGAAATGTAGGCAAGTGGAAATTGTGACATTTTCTCCCAACGACGAGATAAAGTGTAAGTCCCACAAAAGATTTCACATAATCCAGATAGTGGATCATTGTAATCAAATGTAATAGGTCTAGAAACAAGTCCATATCTTTTAAGAATAAGTTGTTTAATAACTGAAATCAGACATGTGCCATATACATGGTGTCAAAACAAGGCCACATCGTATCGTATCACCTGTGTCGTCAAGGTGTAAAAAAACGGAATTTTAGGCAGGTTTTAGGAATATTTCATGGTTTAAGCCGATATTCAGCAGTATGACAACCGCATCATCCCCGTTCCCATATCACCGTGACCGTTACCGCAACCGTGCCATAAAGCATATTTTCGAACTATGGTCATATAGCTCCCTATATCATCAAAGATATACTGATATAGTATTGAAAAAATAACCTTATGTCTACTCTCTTACATGATGTAGACTATATTGATCCTAAATTAATATACAAAACACAACTTATCGATACTAAGGGCGAAAATCAATAAAAGGAAATAATGCTGAAGCACCCAAATTATGTAATTAAAATTTATATTCAACTATTAAACAATGTGTTTGAAGAATGAGGAACTTGTAAACCAAATCATACATGAACTCACTACTTCACACTAAACTTAAGTATCTCTCACTCTGGAAAAAATATTATCCCATCACTAACCATCAAACCTTACACATAATTTCACATATTTGAACAAATTTATATGACAGACACACAAAAAAAATGACAGCTCAACTCAAACTGCAGCTCTTAAATTGAAACTATATTACCAAAAGATATAAGGAACTTTTGATAAGATGATGAATAGAGAGAATCAATTCTTTGACAAAGGTATGAAAATCCATTGATAAAATCGTACAAGATTTGTAATCAATCCTAAATAAATCGAAGAAACGGAGGGCTTACTTGAAGGTACATTTGCAGATGGTTCTGTCTTCATTTGTGGGTTAGAACTTAGAACTCCGGCGGAAACGAGGCTATTGTTTGTGTGGGGTGTGTCTTGACTCTCGAGTAACTGTATATCTCTATGAAACACACTTGAAAAGGGTGTGTATCGGAGGACATATCATTGGGAGAAATGGAAGAATGGCTCTCTAGCCTCTATTACCCCCAAGTCCCCAACCAATCAATTGGTGACATATAACACAATCGCCTACTTTTAAATTAGGCTATATTAAGCCCAATATTAAAAAGAGAATTAACCGAATAATAATTAAGTTAATTTCTTTCGGTGACTAGTTTAATCTATTTAGCAACTTGGTCTTCTTTTATATTAAAATTGGACGTTCTTTTTTAACAATTTTTGCATTAATTAAAATTAGGATTTTTTATATAAATATATTAGTTAAGTTCGTGCCTTGCACGGGTTCTTGTTTATATTATTTTTTTGCAAATTTTTTGTTAACATTGTTGATTTTGTGTTGTTGTAAACTGAGATTTTTCAACACCATTTTATTTACATACTTCCTTTGTTCTTTTTCTATTGCAAACCACTTTGGGTAATTTTATCTATTAAGACCACTCCGCTTTTAGTAAAAAACAACTATAATTGACAATATTGTCTTTACTTTATGTTGATAAAATTATCATTAATTGTTCATCAAATTGCCTCATAAAGTTGCGTTTACTTTATTAAGGATTTAATTATCCCCTACACTTCTTAATTAGAGGGTATTTCTATGCTAAACTACCCTTTTTTATTTCCTTAAAAACCATGCTCAAACCCATTGTTGCAGTAGAAAAAGAACGGAGAGAGTAATTGTCATTATACTCTTATTTCTAGATTTTTTATTGCGATATATATATTTATATTTTTTAATATTAAACTAAATATTATAGCTACGTCTATTATTAAATAGTATCTCAATAATTAGTATGACTAACATAGGTAATACAATTTTAACATGAAGAACATCCTAATGATACAGCTTGAAGAAAGTAGAGGGTACTTACTTAATAGATGCATGACAGAAAAATTATAGAAACATGAGTATCAGCCACAACTTCAACTTTTGACGACACATAAATACTAGCGCATATAAAATGGAAGATGGAAAAGTGAAAAAAATAGATCATAATGACGGTATCATAAATATAATTAATTAAATATAAAACTAACCTCTACTAATAATCAAAAATATTATTTAAGAGAAAAATATACATCTTCATCCATCATGACCATCTCAAGACTTATCAAGCTTTCTCATTTTTTTTATGATTCGTGACCTCAAATAGTGTAGAAACGTGAACCTTGATTTTCCAATTAGTTTAGTAGAATCAGGTTCATGGAGAAAAGAATAAGATCTGACATATAGATATATGTGAAAAAACAAACATGAATAATTACGTATACAATAAATATTCTATGAATAAAATAATTAGTGAATTGCATGATACCTTTTGCGCTATCGTTGAAAAACTTTCATTTGATTTATGTAATGCCACCATGGTATGATATAGATTCAAAATTATAAATATGTATTTTTATCTTTATATAACTCAAATTTTAAAAGTATGATTTTCAAAGATATAATTTACATTGTCCCACATATAATACGCTATTTTTATAGTTATTTTTACATGTGATTAAAATAAAGAATAAATAATACGTTATTTTGTCAGCCAAATAAATAAATTTTCATAAGTTGTAAAGCTATATTGTATATGAAACTAATTTCGAAACATATTTCGAGCATTCTCCAATGGTAAAAAAAATATAATATTGCGAATTTGTAACAAAAAGTTATATTCAATTTACATAGTATAATAATTTAGGTTGTTTATCTAAAATCATGTAATGTTCACTTATCCAAAATACCTTATATGTATTTATATCTATAGTGAACACTATTTCTTTTAAATTAATTATTAAAAACAATAACATGACATGCTTAGGTGGAGCTCTCTATATATCCTAAGTTTGTTTTTTAAAATCAAACTCTAATTTTTTCATCATCCAAAATTCTAATATATATGTAACTTTATCGCTTTAGATTTTAGTTTTTGTTGTAACAATGAATTTTACTTAATAAATTTTGTTGCAATACTAAATTATTTTGGTTCAGCAGATCAATTAAGGTTGAGGTTTTGAAAGATAATATGTCTAATTCTGTAAATTGGACCTATTATAAAATGTTATAATCACATGTTATACACCAAACTTATAGCTTAATTATTATTTGTATATTTATCAGAAAGAAGACTAAAAAATATTGTACCATTCATCTAATTAAATATATTTTCATGAGTTATAAAACTATATTTTAGATGATTCTCATTATGAAGCATATTTCAAGCACTCTCCAATTGTAAAAAATGATAATGTTCTGAATTAGGTACCAAAATTTATATTCAATTTACATAATATAATAATTTAGGTTGTTTATTCAAAACTACACGTAAATTTCTCCCTATTCAAAACTCCTTTTATATATTTAAATGTGTATAAATCTATTTTTATTATATTTAAAATAAAATTAATGACATGACAATCCTACGTGGTACTCTTTATTCATAAGTTGTAGAATTATATTGTATATAGATCTTATTTTGAAGCATATTTCGAGCACTATCCAATGGTAAAAAATTATAATATTCCACATTACGTAGCAAAAGTTATACACAAATTATATAATATAATAATTTAAGTTGTTCATTCAACACGAACCTCTATTTCGCTTATCCAAAGCTCCTTATATATATTTATATCTACGTAGAACTCTATTTTTGTAAAAAAAAAAAAATGATGACATGACAATCCTACGTGGCGCACTCTATTCATAAGTTGTAGAACTATATTGTATATGGATCTTATTTCGAATTAAGCATATTTCAAGCAATATCCAATGATACAAAAATTATAATATTCTGAATTACTTAGCAAAAGTAATACACAAATTACATAATATAATAATTTAAGTTGTTCATTCAACACGAAACTCTAATTTTCGCTTATCGAAAGCTCGTTATATGTATTAAAATCTATGAAGAACTTTATTTTTGTAAAAAAGAAAAATAAAAATGATGACATGACAATCCTATGTGGCGCGCTCTATGCTCCCGAAAAGTTCCTCCTTTATATATATACTAGCTTTGAAACCCGTGCGTCGCACAGGTTTGTTGCTTATTTTACTTTTTGCAGATTTTGTTTAGATTTTTTATTTTGTGTTATTGTGAAATGTTATTTTTCAACACCATTGTAGTTATATACATCCTCTGTTTTGTTTATATTGCAATAATTAGTTGAAGATCTATATCATATTCTAAGGTTGTTTTTTAAAAATCAAACTCTACTTTTTCATCATCCAAACTCTAATATATATGTAACTTTATCGATATATAGATTTTAGTTTTTGTTGTAACAACAAAGTTTCCTTAACAAATTTTATTGCAATACTAAATTGTTTTGGTTTGTTGAGTAAGACTGAGGTTTTGAAAAATAATATATTTGATCCTCTAAATCAGACCTATGATCAAAGGCTATAATCACACACACATATATATAGTTTACTATACTTATAGTAATTATTATATTTATCTAAAAAAAAGACTAACTTAATGCCTTACAATTCATCTAAATAAATATATTTTCATGACTTGTAAAATTATATATTGTAAATGGATCTTATTTTGAAGCATATTACAAATACTCTCCAATGGTAAAAAAATTATAATGTTTTGAATTAGGTGGCAAAAGTTATATTTTATTACATAATATAATAATTTAGGTTATTTGTTCAAAACGAAACATTAATCTCTCCCAATCCAAAACTCCTTTTACATATTGAACTATATATAGAACTCTACTTTTTAAAAATATTTAAAATAAAAATTAATGACATGAAAACCTACGTGGCGCTCTTTATTTCATAAGTTGTAGGACTATATTGTAAATGGATCTTATTTCGAAACATATTTCAGGCACAAATCCAATGGCACAAAAATTATATTATTTCGAATTACGTAGCAAAAGCCGCTATATACAATTTACATAATATAAATTTAGGTTGTTCATTCAAAACCAAACGCTAATTTTCCTTATCTACAACTCATTATATGTATTTAAATCTATGTAGAATTCTAAGTTTTTAAAAGCTAAAAATAAATACTCATGACATGACAATTCGACGTGGCGCTCTCCATTTCATAAGTTATCGAACTATATTGTAAATGGATCTTATTTCGAAGCATATTTCGAGCATTTGTCATTATACTCTTATTTCTAGATTGTTTGTTCCGATATAAATTTTATGTTTTTTTAATATTAAACTAAATATTGTTGCTAAGTCTATTATTAAATAGTATCTCGATAATTGGTATCACTAACATAGTTAACATAATTTTAACATGAAGAACACCCCTATGATACTTGAAGAAAGTATAGGGTACTTATTTAATAGATGCATGACAGAAAAATTATAGAAAACATGAGTGTCAGCCACAACTTCAACTTTTAATGGCACATAAACACTAACGCATATACTACCTCCGTTTCTTATTAAGTGCAACCCGTTTCTTAATAAGTGCAACACTTTCCTTATTTGGAATAGTCCCAATAAGTGCAACCAAACTCAAAATGGTAAAATATTATTACAAATATGCCGCCAAAAAGTAAGAGGGGACCACAACTTTTGTGTTTCATCACTTAAATTACTCTACTTTATTGCGGACCCAACTTTCTTTCTCTACATTCCTTGGTATTCCCCCACTTTCTCTATGTTGCACTTATTAAGAAACGGAGGAAGTAGAATGGAAGATGAGAAAGTGAAAAAAAGATCATAATGACGGTATCATAAATATAATTAATTATAAAATTAACATATATTAATAATCGAAAATATATATTGTCCAAGAGAGAATATACCTCTTCATCCATCATGACCATATCAAGACTTATCAAACTTTCTCCTTTAATTTTTTGTTATGATCCGTGACCTCAAATAGTCTAGAAACGCGAACTTTGATTTTTCAATTAGTTTAGTACGTTGAATCAAGTTCATGGAAAAAAGGATAAGATCTGACATTTAAATATATGTGAAAAGACAAACATGAATAATTGTATATACAATAAATATTTTATGAATAAAATAAGAGAACGTATTGTGTCGGACTCGTCCGACACAACACTCTCATCGGACGAGCAACGCAACAACGCGCGCGACTTATTAAAGACCGAAAATAAAAAAAAAATAAATAAAACAAAAAAAACACTTTCATCCCCTTCATCCGCTTCATCCGCCATTGTTCAAGAACAAAAACATATCCAACACTTCCACTTTCTCACTACAAATCTAGTTCCACTACTGAAATCTAGTTCGTTACAAATTGAACAAGAATGTCAGCCGAAGATTCGAATTCACAAATCGCAAGTTCGTTACAAATTGATCTGAGCAATGAGAATACTCACAGAGATCTCACATTACAAATCGAACTAAACAATGAAAACCGTAACACAGATATCACATCAGAAAAAAAAAGAAAGAAATTACATGAAGAATCAGCTGGAATACAAGACAAAGTAACAGGTATATGTCTAAATTTAATTTTCAATTGCATTTACTCATTTTCAGTTATAATTTTGATTGTATCAGTTAGTATGCATAAAATTACCTTTTACATTGCAACAAAAGTCTATTTTTCACTCATTAACTTTTTTTTCAGTTAGACTTAATTAGTTTTCAGTTAGACTTATAAAGTGATCAGTTAGAGTACTTTAGTTTTCAGTTAATATAGTTTTCAGTTACACTTAATTAATTTTCAGTTGGACTTATTACCTCTTCAGTTAAACTTATTTACGCTTCAGTTAGACTTATTTACTCTTCTGTTAGACTTATTTACTCTTCAGTTAGACTGATTCAGATAGACTTATTAAGTGTTCAGTTAGAGTAATTTAGTTTTCAGTTAGACTTATTTACTCTTCAGTTAGACTGATTCAGTTAGACTTATTAAGTGTTCAGTTAGAGTAATTTAGTTTTCAGTTAGACTTATTAACTCTTCAGTTAGACTTATTTACACTTCAGTTACACTTATTTCTTTTCAGTTAGACTGATTCATAGACTGATTCATTTAGACTAATTTAGTTTTCAGTTAGACTTATTTAGTTTTCAGTTAGACTTTTTAACTCTTCAGTTAGACTTTTTAACTCTTCAGTTAGACTTATTTAGTTTTCAGTTAGACTTATTTGCTCTTCAGTTAGACATATTCAGTTAGACTAATTTAGTTTTCAGTTAGACTTATTTAGTTTTCAGTTAGACTTATTAACTCTTCAGTTACACTTATTTTCTTTTCAGTTAGACTGATTCATAGACTGATTCATTTAGACTAATTTAGTTTTCAGTTAGACTTTTTAACTCTTCAGTTAGACTTATTTAGTTTTCAGTTAGACTTATTTGCTCTTCAGTTAGACATATTCAGTTAGACTAATTTAGTTTTCAGTTAGACTCATTCAGTTTTCAGTTAGACTTATTTAGTTTTAAGTTAGACTTATTTTCTTTTCAGTTGGTCCTTAATTTATTTCATTTAGTATAATTATTCTTTCATTTGATACTATTACAATCATTCTCAGCTACACTTGTTTAGTTTTCAGTTAGTGCTTTTGTTCTTTAATTTAGTGTCCTAATTTTTTGACAATGAACTCAACAGCTGAACATGAATATCTCAAGTACATCAATGACGAAAATATCAGTAGCAGTTTAATAGGGAGACATGTTACAGATCACAAAGATGGCTACAACTTGTATCAAGCACACTCAAGAGCATTAGGATTTAGTATTAGGAAACAAACTCTAAGGAGGAGGAGAATTGATAATTCAATATACGAATTCTACTTGGTTTGCTCAAAGGAAGGAGGCTCAAAATCAACAAACAAAATAACAGAACCAAAAGAAAAAGACACACAACAAGAAAAACCTGTTCAGATACCAGATGTTGAGCAGCCAACCAACAAAGAAAGGAAAGAGTAGTCAATGAAACAAGAACAGCATGCAAAGCCATGGTCAGATTTAAGCAAGAAAAACCTGGTGAAGACTTTGTTGTAGTAGCTCATGAGTTGCAGCACAACCATGAGTTGGTAATACAACAAGAAATACATCATCTGAAATCAGAAAGGAAGATAACTGAACAAAAAGGACAACTAATACAAACAATGGTTGAATCTGGCATAAAGCCAATGCATGCATACAACTTTTTGTGTCATGAGGCTGGATCAGAAGAAGTAGTGGGCCACACAAAAAGGGACCATCTAAACTATATCACACAGTACAGAACAAGATTGGTTGAAGGAAAGGATATGCAGAGTGTGTTGGACTTACTTCAGCAAAGAGCGGATGATGATCCTGCATTCTTCTACAGGCTGAAATTTGGGGAACATAACAACATCGTCAGCTACTTTTGGCGAGATTCAATGATGTTGGAGGACTTCAAAGCATATGGAGATGTTATGATATTTGACACAACATATAGGACAAACAAATATGGACTGATATGTGCACCATTTGTTGGCATAAATTGCCATTGGAAAACAACAATGTTTGCATGTGCTTTCATAACTAATGAAAAGGAAGAGAGCTTTGAATGGCTACTAGAAACATTCAAGAGAGCAATGTGCCAACAAGAGCCAAAGACAATTTTCACTGATCAAGATAAGGCAATGGGCAATGCAATTGAAAAGGTATTTTTCAGTTAGAATTATTTAGTTTTCAGTTAGAATTATTTAGTCTTCAGTTTGAGTTAATTATTTATAATTCAGTTAGACCTATTTAGTTTTCATTTAGACTCATTAATTTTTCATAGCCTTATTTACTTTTTAGTTACACTAATTTACTTCTCAGTTAGACTCATTGAGTTTTCAGTTAGACGTATTTAGTTTTAAGTTAGACTCATTGAGTTTTCAGTTAGACTTATTTAGTTTTCCGTTAGACTAATTTAGTTGTCAGTTAGACTCATTTAGTTGTCAGTTAGACTCATTTAGTTGTCAGTTAGACTCATTGAGTTTTCAGTTAGACTCATTTATTTCCACTATTTCAGTTAGACTTCTTTCTTTTTCAGTTAGACGTCTTGATTATTCAGGTAGACTTAATTAATTTTCAGTTAGACTTATTTAGTTGTCAGTTACACTTATTTACTTTTCAGTTAGACAAATTTACTTTTCACTTAGACTTATTTAGTTTTCAGTTAGACTTATTTAGTTTTCAGTTAGACTCATTTAGTTTTCATTTGGGCTTCATATTACTTCTTTTTGTCTAATGAAATTTTCAGTTAGCATTTACACTGTTTTCAGTTAGACTTCTTAAATTTTCAGTTGGCTTCATATTATTTCTTTACCTTTTAATTAGATTCACAAGAATTCAAATGAAAGTGATTTCTAGCATAATATGTACTATCTTAAAACAGGTTTTCCCAAATACAAGACATAGGCTTTGCCTTTGGCATATAGAGAAGAACTTTGTAAGCCACTTCGGATCCCTCAAGACCAATGAAGACTTCAAGAACATGTTCAAGAACTGTTTGATGGGGTGTCAAAATGAATCAGGCTTTGAAGAATTGTGGGCGAAAATGATGGAATTGTATGGACACGAGAAAAAGAATGGTTCGAGCAAGTATATGATCAGAGACACAAGTGGTGCACCGCATTAAACAGGGATATGTTTTCAGCTGGAATCTTATCATCACAAAGAAGTGAAGTCACAAATAAGGCAATATCATTCAATGCAAAAGCAACAACAAACCTGTTTGAATTCTATCATATATTTGAGCAAACAGTGAAAAGATGGAGAAGCAATGAAACTAGTGACAACTTCCGGAACAGAACTGAACGTCCCAAAGCCGTCAAATCCAAATCAAAGCTTCTGAAACATGCTGCTGATGTATACACACTAGCACTATTATAATGACTTTGAAACAGAGTATGAGTGGGCAATGGCATCATTTTTACGAGCATTTGCAACAGAAAACTCACAGCTGAAGTTGTTTGAAGTCTCACCAGAAGAAGATTTCAGCAATTCACATACAGTAGCATACGATGAGGCGACAACAGAATTAGTGTGCTCATGTCAATGCTTCACAGAGACGGGATGCTTTGCTTTCACATAATAAGGGTCATGCACATGTTCAGCATATTTCAAATACCACAAAATATATCCTTAAGAGATGGACAAGACTTGCAAAGTCAGCAGTATGGGAGAATGTTCAAGGTTAGTGAAATAAATCAATATGATAACTGACAAATGAAAGCAACTAACTGAAAAACTGAAGACTCCAACTGAAACAATTAACTGATCACCTGAAAGATTTAATTAGTGAACTGAAAAAAAAAGGCTCCAGCTGAAACATTCTATAACTAACTGATAATTAATGTTACTACCAGAACATTAATTGGGGGTTTTCTTTGTGTGTGGGAGGGGAATATTAGTAGTGGGGGGTTTTGGGGGTGTGGGGTTTAACACTTAACTAACTGAAACAATTAACACACCACCTGAAAGAATTTATAAGCTATCTGAAAATTTAGTTAGTCAAATGAACTAATTGACTAAGAAACATTTATTAAAGCAGACAAGGACAAAGCCAAAATGCACAGTTGTGGACACCATGGAGACATGCAATAACCAAGAATTTCTACAACCTAGTGTCAATATGTCAATCAAATGAGGATGCAAGAACATTATGTGACAAGTCGTTGAAGGAATTATACAAATCAGTGAAAGAAGTTTTCAAGACTGATCAACAAAAACAACAAGAAATCGAAGATGAAGAACTACGAAGACAAACAGTTGAAAATCCTGAGGTGATAAAGACAAAAGGAAGACCACCAAAGGGAAACAAGAGAGTAAAAGGACATTTTGAGAAGCGTAAAATGAAGACAAGGCATCCGAACGAATATGGAACAAAAACCCCAAATGTACCTCAAGTTGAATAGTGTTCAAATAATATTAGTTTTCAATTGTATTCCATCAGTAATTGATTGAAATTTACACTTGTTTATTCTAAGCTACTCGAAATTCATAATATTAGTATTTATTGTCCTTCAGTTAGACTTGTTTATTTTTTCAGCTAGTTTTCTAGTGCTTCATTAGACGTGTTTACTTTTAAGCTTATATTAATTCAGTTTCAGTTAGACTTGTATATTTTTCAGCTAGTGTTAATTCTGCTTCAGTTAGACTATTTATTTCTCAGCTTATCTTTAATTGCTTCAGTTAGACTTGTGTCTTTTCAGCTAGTCTTAAAATGCTTCAGTTAGAGTATTTATTTTTCAGCTTGTATTAATTATCTTCAATTAGACTTGTGTATATTTCTGCTTCAGTTAGACTTATTTGATTTTCAGCTCTATTAATTACGCTTCAGTTAGACTTGTGTATTTTCAGCTAGTATTAATTTCCTTCAGTCAGACTTATTTATTTTTCAGATAGTATTAATTGTGCTTCAGCTAGACTTCTTTATTTTTCAGCTAGTTTTATAGAGCTTCAGTTAGACTTTTTATTTTTCAGTTAGACTTAAACTCTTCAGTTAGACTTGTTGTTTTTTTCAGCTACTATTTACAGTGTATAAGTTAGACTTAAAATTTATATTTACAAATATATGTCATACACTTATTATTATGAGTTAGATTTTTCATTTTTCAGTTGGTTTTGTATTTTTCCAATTAATTTTCAAACAACTTCATTTACACAAATGTATTCCATTCAAAGTAAGTGTAAATGTACAATTCATTAAAGAACACAGATATAAAATGTAAAATGAGTTCTTGCTATTTTACTGTACATTGCAAAATTAATGGTTTCTATTTCTACTGTACATTATAATAATAATAAAAAAAAGTTTGGCACCTAAAATAATGAAATTTCAACAGTTGCTCTATTTTCACTTTGTCTCCAAAATTATTATTCAACACATCTTCTACTTTCGCCTCATGATCCCTCCTTCGCCGTAAAATGTGTGCTTCTTTTCTATTCGTCTTCTTTGATCGATTAAATGCTAATTTATCTAGACAGCCTCTTTATCCTTCCTTATCTTCTGTCTTGCCATCAGTTCAGGTTTCTTTGCAGACCAAACATAACAGTCATGCTTCACTTTCTCTCTCAGTTTGTTTAAAGGATGGTCCACAAGACGAAGAGCAAGCCTACACCGCTCAAGGTTTTTGGTGGCTGCCTAAAAAATAAAAAAAATCAAAACTATTAAAAAAGTTCAAAAATGTAACAATTACAAAATAAAACTAACTGAAAATAAAACAACAACATCAACTAGTCTTTATAGTGCTTCATTGTTTTTCAGGTAGTCCTTATAATGCTTTCAGCTAGTAATGATTGTGTTTCAGTTAGACTTGATTGTTTTTCAGCTAGTATTTATTATGTTTCAGTTAGACTTGTTTATTTCTAAGCTAGTCTTTACAGTGCTTCAGTTAGACTTCATTATTTCTCAGCTAGTCTTTATAGTGCTTCAGTTAGACATCTTTGTTTTTCAGCTAGTCTTTCAAGTCCTTCACTAACTGGCTATCATACCTTTTTCTATTAAAAAACTTTCAAAAACAGAAATGTAACAAGCAAAAACTTTCAATAAAGTAATCATACCCTTTTCAGGTCAACAAGTGCAACATGGTTAGTATTTTGACCGTCATACAGCTCCATGGTTTTGATTGCATAGAACCACAATCAAAATTGTTGTCCTTGCTTCTCCAAGGGAAGTAAAGAGTTGATGTTTGCCAATGGTGGAGACGATCAAAATCACGACACTCATAGTCTCTTGCATAAAAGAATCAAAAGCACGACACTGCATTTGAAGATCAAAAAAAAAACAATTAAAAAACAAGTAATAAAATGGAACAAAAAAAAAAATACAAATGCTCATAAAAAGGTACGTACAAAGTATGTAAGACCGTTAAATTCCTCATGCTTATATCTATCAATGTCCTTCATGTCTGTACGATTGTCAATATTTTCAATCCTTTTTGCTTTCTTGTTCAGCACCAAGACAGTATAATGATCATCCTTGTGAACAGGAACAAAAATCTGGAAGATAAACATAAGATGCAAAAGCAATAAGTCTACCTGACAGAGAACAAAAAACAAAATGAAATACTAAAAACACTAGCTGAACTAAAAACATACACTAACTGAAAACATAAACTAGGACTAACTGACAAGTAACATACACTAACTGAAAGAGAAAATTACACTAACTGAAAGAGAAAACATAACTAGACTAATACAATAACATACTAACTGAAAGAGAAATACACTAAGAACAAATAAAAAAATAGGTTAACAATAATACAACTAACCAGTTCAGCTTCTCGAATATCATTCCTGGAAATGATTTCACCCATGAAGAAATAGCTTCCTTACATTTCTTGTAGAATAAATCATCATCTTTTGTAATAAGCTTTTTCTTGTTTTCTTCCCATTCCTTCAACTTCTGATCATACTGACTAGTGCCCTCCAGTTCTTCAAAATAATCTCATTTTCAGCAATCTCACTCTCAAACTGAACCTTTTTTACCTTCTCAGCACACAACCAATTGATATAGTTCTACAACAAAAGAAAATAGATATAATGACAAACTGAAACTAAGTTTAGTTTTCAGTTAGACTTTTTAAAATGTCAGTTAGATTTATTTACTTTTCAGTTAGACTTATTTATTTTCAGTTAGACTCATTAATTTTCAGTTAGACTCATTAAGTTTTCAGTTAGACTCATTAAGTTCTCAGTGAGACTCATTAAGTTTTCAGTTAGACTTATTTACTCTCAGTTACACAAATTTACTTTTCAGTTAGACTCATTTAGTTTTCAGTTAGACTTATTAAGTTTTCAGTTAGACTCATTAAGTTTTCAGTTAGACTCATTAAGTTTTCAGTTAGACTCATTAAGTTCAGTTAGACTTATTTACTTCTCAGTTAGAGTAATTTACTTTTAGTTAGACTCATTTAGTTTTCAGTTAGACTTCTTTATTTTTCAGTTACACTTATTTTTTATTCAGCTAGACTTATTAAGTTTTCAGTTACACTTATTTACTTTTTATTAGACTGAAAACATAATATGACCAACTGAAAAACATAAACATGACAAACTGAAAAACAGAAGATGACAACTGACAAAATATATGACCAAATGAAAACAAACATATAAAACTAAGCAATAACAACACTTACAAAAGGCATAATATTAAACCAAATCTCCTTGTTGCAGAAGGTGATTCCTCTTCTTGCCTATTGAACATGAAGGCGCATCCGTCAATAACTCCACTTGTCAGCCAACCTTGACGAGGCATGCTAATTAAGTCGAATTTGTAACTAACCGCATAGTTGCTATGAGGATTATCAAAATCCACAATGAGATCACTTGTTAGTTCACTTTGCATAATGTCATTTTTCATCTTCACTTCCTCAGAATCTGTATCCAATGACATATATGCAACATCTTCATACTCATTGTAAAATAGATAATCAACCAGCAACCTCTGGTCAGGAGACAGATCACTCAAATATCTATTATAATGCTGCAAACTTCGACATAATATTATGCCATGGTTGTTGACAGGAACAGCATGCAAACCAGGCGTAGAAGATGAAACAACACCAGCTTCATTCTCCTCTTCTTTTTTAGCCTTGTCAGATGATGATTCAACTCCATGATCAGCAATCCTATCAATCAGGTCCTCCAAACCTTCATCGTCATAATCATCACCTGGTTCCTTAACTTTCACAACTTTCCCAACTTTCTCTGAAGAAGGGTCATAGTCCCACCCCTTCAATAATTCAGGTGTTGCAGGGATTTCTGACTTTGATTGTTTCTGAGGTTTGGAGGATTTGTATGATGATTGATCAGAATAAGAGCCATCACCCTGCATTCAATTAAAATATTAAAAAAGGATGACAGATATACTAACTGAAAGATAAACATACACTAACTGAAAATAAAACAGATACTAAATGACAAGAAACATAAAACAAATGAAAATTAAACAATTACTAACTGACAAGAATGATACAGTAACTGAAACATAACATAATACTAACTGACAAAAAGAAACACTAACTGACATGAAACTTACACTAACTCAAACATAAACTGATACTAACTGACAACAAACAAACATACACTAACTGAAATAAAAGATATACTAAATGACAAGAAACATACACTAACTGAAACAGAAAAATAAACAAATTAAAACAGAAACTAAAACTATACTTACTCGAGGATATTTTACATTTACTGGAGTGATGATTGGAATTGAACTTCCAACACCCTCACCACTCTCTTCACTGTATGGAAGATCCTCAACAACAGGACTAGGAGTTAGTAGTTGGAATGAAGGGGCATCGAAATCAGCAATGTTTTTCCTTTTAGCAGAAGAATCAACTCTCCAAGACTTTCTGCTATATACATTCTCAACTGCTTCAACAACAGGAGGAGGAGAGGAGGAGGAGTTGGAGTACGAAGATCAACAATATCAATACCAGCAGCGGTGCGAGTAGGGACGTGTGTAGAAATTTTACACTTATCCTTATCCTTAGCCCCTTTGACTTGATCATCATCAGCATTCCTCCTCTTCCTATCAGTTCCTTTTGTTGTTCTTTCTCAACATCTTAATTCAAAAACAAAAAAAAAAAAAAAATAAATATAAAAAGTTCCATTTGATATTTATATGATATTCAGTTGGTATTAAGACTATTTCAGTTAGAGTATCAAAATTTTCAGTTGGTCTGAATATTCTTTCAGTTTGACTTGTTTATTGTTCAGGTAGTCTTTATAGTCCTTCAGTTAGACTTGTTTATTTTTTCAGCTAGTCTTTATAATACTTCAGTTAGACTTATTTAATCTTCCGTTAGACTTATTTACTCTTCAGTTACACTGATTAAGTTAGACTTATTAAGTGTTCAGATAGATTAATTTAGTCTTAAGTTAGACTTATTAACCCTTCAGTTAGGCTTATTTACACTTCAGTTAGACTTTTTCTCTTCAGTTAGACTTACTTACTCTTCAGTTAGACTAACTTAGTTTTCAGTTAGACTTATTTTTTTCAGTTAGACTTATTACCTCTTCAGTTACGTATTTACTCTTCAGTTAGACTTATTTGCTTTCAGTTAGACTGATTCAGTTAGACTAATTTAGTTTTCAGTTGATATACTTTTCAGTTAGACTTATTTAGTTATAGACTTATTTTCTTTTCAGTTGGTCCTTATTTTATTTCATTAGTATAATTATTCTTTTATTTGATACTATTACAATCATTTTCAGCTACACTTTATAATACTTCATCAATTATTGTTCAAGTAATCTTTTCAATCAGGAATAACACGAAAGAAATTACTTCCTCCTTTCTGTCCTTCTGTATGAACCCCAGCATCCAACTCCTTATTTCCTCCTTCCTCTTTATCTCCTTGAAGACCACAATTCATCACAGCATTGCCAGTCTTCTTATTATCATCTTCCTTCGGTTTCTTTTCATTATCTTCATTCAAAACAAAAACATAAAAAAATAAATAAATACACAATAACTGAAAAACACAAAATCAGAAATGAATAAATTCATTGACAAACTAAAACTATTTTTCCACCAGATTAAATAAAAAAATACAAAAAGTTTCATTTGGTATTTATATGATATTCAGCTAGTATTAATATTATTTCAGTTAGAATATCAGACTTTTCAGTTGGTCTTTTTATTCTTTCAGTTAGCTATTTAACTTTTTCATTTAAGCAAACTAAAACAATACAATAACAGAACTTACTTCCACCTTCCTCTCCATCTCCATGAAGACCAGCATCCTTATCTCCTACTTTGTCTTCATCTCCTTGAAGACCAGGATCACCATTATCTCCTCCTTGTCTTCATTCTACATGAAGACCAGCATCCTTATCTACTCCTTTGTTCTTATCCTTGAAGACCAGGATCACCATTATCATCAGCATCATCATCCTTTCTCTCATTATAATTCTGGTGATCCTTATCATCACCATATCATCATCATCATCATCATCATCATCTTCTTTATGCTGATCATCATCAGCCATCTCTTTATCTCCTCTCCTTCTTTTTCATCATCTTCATTCAAAACATAAAAAAACAATATACACATAACTGAAACAATGTTTCCAACAGATGAAAAAAAAAATAAACTGAAAAAATTCATTTAGTATTCATCTCATTTTCAGCTGGTGCTCATATTTTTCAGTTAGACTGTCAAAGTTTTCAGTTGGTCATTTTATTCTTTCAGTTAGAGTATCAAGTTAGCTATTTCACTTCTTCAGTTAAACATTTCTTCACTTAGAGTCTAAAATTTTATTCCAACCAGATTACAAAACTACAACATGAAAATAATATAATAAAACTTACTTCCTTCGTTCAAATCAACTCCATGAACACCAGAATCCAAATCAGGAACATTTTCAATTCTTCCAAACTCCAATTCAACAGGCCGCTTCACCAATAGTGAAATTGTAGGATCAACTTTGTTTGCACTCTCTTTCGCTTCCAAATGACGCTTGCATATGTCGTCAATTTGACTCAGAAAATCTGGGTTAAATACTTCACTATCATCCAGAGAAATACTGTCTTGAGACAGCTTCTCGCCTTCCTCCCGAATATTCTGGGCAATCTCCAAATTAACTTGACAGAATGCAAGCGCATTCCTCTTCAACTTGTGCATGTTCTTCACATATTCCTTCAATTAAAAGAGCAAAATAGAATAAACAAACAAATCAATATGATGATGACACAGAAACAACATAAACAGAAATATAAGGACCATCTGAAAGAATCAAACTATCAAATGAAAACTTAAATGAAATATAAATAAACTTATTTAGTTTTCAGTTACACTAATTTACTTTCCAGATAGACTTATTTAGTTTTCAGTTAGACTTATTTACTTTTCAGTTAGACTTATGTACTCTTCAGTTAGACTTATGTACTCTTCAGTTAGACTTTTTTAGTTTTCAGTTAGACTTATGTACTCTTCAGTTAGACTTCTTTAATTTTCAGTTAGACTTATTTACTTCTCAGCTAGACTTATTTACTTCTAAGTTAGACTTATTAAGTTTTCAGTTAGACTAATATAATTTTCAGTTAGACTTATTAACTCTTCAGTTAGACTAATATAATTTTCAGTTAGACTTGTTAACTCTTCAGTTACATAGTTTCAGTTAGACTTCTTTATTTCTAAGTTACACTTCTTTACTTTTAAGTTAGTCTTATTTGCTCTTCAGCTAGAACTGACATTATTTCAGTTAGAGGTCAACAGTCTTCACTTAGAGTTCAAGAGTAAAAAAATAAAAACATAAGATAAATGAAACTCACAGGAACATCAAGAGCATCTATTTCCTCATCAGTCATCAAACTATGAGGAAGATCCATGATAAGCTGCCTAGTTGAAGGTGATGGACCCTCAACCACCTTAATTATAGGAGAACCAGACTTCCTACTAGCAACACTAACAGTGGGAGTTTTAAACTCAACCTTCTGTTTTTCACGCTTCACCGGCAGAATAAAATCCATGTTGATCTCAAACTGCTTCACAACATCAGTCAAATCCTTCTCATCCTGCCAATAACTGATAAATGGCTTACTCACATTTGAATAATCCAGATTACGACACTTGAAGTTGTGAATAACAGCAAGAGTCAAAGCGCTGACGCATCCCCGAAGCTTGAATGATACTTTCTTCTGTCCAAGCTCAATCTTCTTAATCATAATAGACTGATGACAGTCCAAAACAGCAGCACAAAGACTTCTCAATATATATCCACACCAGTCATAACTTGAAATTGCAGATACATCTTCTAAACTCTTGGCACATTTCAGCACAGGCCCTAAATCAGCTATAGGACATAGAAGCTTGGACAACGAAAAAATAACAAATAACTTCTTGAAATCATCCCCGGATTCATATTTCTTAAACAAATCATCCCAATTTTTTCTACCAATATATACCTTCTTGGGATCAGAAATACCAAGAAACCTATGCCAATCCTTCCTGGCACTTCCAGCCTCTACCTGACTACCTTTCCTCCTAAAGGCGTCATCATCTATAACCTCTACTGCTCTATCTGACACAGGTAACCCCAAAACATCACAATGGTAAACTTATTAAAAATCAGTTTACCATTCTTTGTTGAAAACATCATTCCAGATGCATTGTAATTTAACAACACTCCAAATTCAGATTAGGACAAAACTTCTTTATCCTAATATCTAAGAGACTCCCAAACCCAATATCCCTAATGTCTCTTTTTTGCTCATCACTCAAATTACTAACCACTTCATTTAAATGGGAATAGTCTGACAATACTTGTAGATTAATTGACTTTATTTCTTGCTCAGTGAAATTCCTAACAAAAATGAACAAAAATAACTTTAAAACATAAAAAAAAAACACAATCATATAATATAAAAGGAGAATAATGAAAAAAACATACGATCTATCAAATGTGTCTTTCTGTTGATCGGGATTAGATCTTGAAAATGAAAACTTGATTGGTGATAAATCAGATTTGCCTTTCTTCTTAGACAAGGATTTATCACATCTGAAAGAAAGAAAGTTTAATCAAACAACAAAAACTGAAAAAAAAACAGCATCAACTGAAAAAATACAAAGATCAACTGAAAGAATACCAACATTAACTAAAGCAGACCACCATCAACTGAAACAATAGCCTAGATTATTTTTAAGGTACTCTATATAGTGCTTCAGTTAGACTTCTTTGTGTTTCAGATAGTCTATATAGTGCTTCAGTTAGACTTGTTTGCATTTCAGCTTATATAGATTGTGCTTCACTTAGACTAGTTTATTTTTCAGTTAGTCTTTACAGTCCTTCAAAGTAACTTCTTTATTTTTCAGCTAGTATTTGTTGTGCTTCAAGTAGCCTTGTTTATTTTTCAGCTAGTCTACATAGTGCTTCAGTTAGACTTGTTTGTTTTTCCGATAGTCTATATAGTGCTTCAGTTAGACTTGTTTATTTTTCAGCTAGTCTATATAGTGCTTCAGTTAGACTTGTTAATTTTTCAGATAGTCTATATAGTGCTTCAGTTAGACTTGTTTGTTTCTCAGATAGTCTCTACAGTCATTCAAAGTAACTTCATTATTGTGCTTCACTTAAACTTGTTGCTTTATCAGCTAGTCCTTATTATTTCATTTAGTATAATTATTCTTTCATTTCATTCTATTGCAATTACACTTAAAATTTTCATTGAAAATTTACATTACTTCAGTTAGACTTGTTTTTTTATCAGTTAGTCAATATGTGCTAAAGATACACTTGTTCGGTTTTCAGCTAGTATATAAAGTGCTTCAGATAGACTTGTTCGTTTTTCAGCTAGTATATAAAGTGCTTCAGATAGACTTGTTCTTTTTTCAGCTAGTCTATATAGTGCTTCAGATAGACTTGTTTGTTTTTCAGATAGACTTATTTAGTTTTCAGTTAGGCTTATTTAGTTTTCAGTTAGACTTATTTAGATTTTAGTTAGACTTATTTAGTTTTCAGTTACACTTATTAAGTGTTCAGTTAGAGTCATTTAGTTTTCAGTTGGACTTATTAACTCTTCAGTTAGCTAATTTACGCTTCAGTTAGACTTATTTACTCTTCCGTTAGACTTTTACTCTTCAGTTAGACTGATTCAGTTAGACTTATTAAGTGTTAAGTTAGACTTATTTACACTTCAGTTAGACTTTTTTCTCTTCAGTTAGACTTATTTACTCTTCAGTATAGACTGATTCACTTAGACTTATTTAGTTTTCAATTAAACTTATTTACACTTCAGTTAGACTTATTTTCTCTTCAGTTAGACTTATTTACTCTTCAGTTAGACTGATTCACTTAGACTTATTTAGTTTTCAATTAAACTTATTTAGTTTTTCAGTTAGACTTATTAACTCTTCACTTAGACTTATTTGCTCTTCAGTTAGACTTATTTGCTAAAAAAATCAACTGAAAAAATATAAGAATAAACTGAAACAATACAAGAATCAACTGAAGGAATATAAATATCAACTGAAAACAACATCAACTAAAAGAATACAAGTAGCAACTGAAAGAATATTATAATCAACTGAAAGAATATATAATATCAACTGAAAAACAACAACAACTGAAAACATCTGTATAAAACAACAAAAACTGAAACACAAACCCTAAAAACATGAAATAAATACTCTGATAAACTGAAAACATTCAAAAATAGAAAAAAAAAATATCTAAACTACTCTAAGAACTTGAAATCTACCTTGGATCATAATCACCATCTTTCTCTTTCTTCTTCCCAGCATAGACACTGCCAAAATTTTTCCTGAAGATCCAAGACTCTTCACCTTCTTCGACTTCGGGCTACATTACAATTACAACAACAAAAACGCTCAAATTTTGAAAACAAAAAAAATTTACAGCAAAACAAACGAAATTATACTAGAATCATCATTTCTAATCCTCTTCACCATATTTGCGATGCAAATGTAATGGTATGAACAAAAAAACACGCTAAGTTTCAACAGCAGAGAAGCAGAGAAGCAGAGGAGCAGAAAAATTCAAAAATAATCAGTAAATGATATATCGGTTTCTTTGAAATGAAGAAGAATCAGTTTTAAAACTAGCGAGAATCAAGCAGAAATCCAAAAAACAGTTTCAAAATCGAAAAAAGATAATGACCTAATAACCGTTATATGTTTTTCTAAAAATAAACAAAACTGCTGATCAACAAAACAAATATGAAAAAAAAAGGAAAGCCCGCGCGTTTTAGTTGGCCAGGCCCGTCCGACGAAAGCTATTGGGTCAGACGGTCTGACCCAATACTTTCACATAAAATAATTAGTGAATTGCATAATACATTTGCAATGTCGTTGACGGACTTTCATTCGAATTATGTAATGCCACCATGGTATGATATAAGTTCAAAATTATAAAAATGTATTTTTATCTTTATATAACTCAATTTTTAAAAGTATAATTTTCAAAGATATAATTGATATTGTCACATATAATACGCTATTTATAGTTATTTTTACATGTAATTAAATAAAGAATAATTAATCGTATTTTTCATCCAATAATAAATTTTCATAAGTTGTAGAACTATTGTATATAAAACTTATTTCGAAGCATATTTCGAGCACTCTCCATTGGTAAAAATAATTATAATATTGCGAATTTGTAACAAAAGTTATATTCAATTTACAAGGTATAATAATTTAGGTTGTTATTTCCCTAGGAACACTACAAGAGGGGGGGTGAATTGTAGGTGTAGAAATAAACGTAACTTTTTGCGAAAATTAAAACTTAAACGAATAAACAAGCTAGAGGAACACAAGGGATTTTTACGAGGAAAAACTTCTTGGGCCCAACAAGAAGAAACAACCTCGACCATAGGGATTTTAAACTCAACTCTTTCACTAATTAGGCCAAACAACTTTGTTACAACCTAATTCTAACTCGAGCCACACCTTGAGTTCCTAAACTCAAGTTCTGAGCCACTGTTCCCTTAACAGTAGTTCCTCTCAACTTCACTCGAAGTTTTCTCACTCATACAAGCTTCACTCAAAGCTTCTCTCTTACAGAACTTCACTCAAAGTTCCCTTACCCAAAAACCAAAATACAATTGATCGAAATAAGCTTAGTGGAATTAGAGTAAGAAAGCAAAGAACAAATGGCTATTATGAGAGAATGAAGGCACTGACACTTAATTAGTTAAACTCACTTAATTACTTAGTCAGACACATTTGGAACTCATTTGACTTCAATATTTATAGTGATAATCACAAAGAACGTGGGAGTAAAACTCGATTACATGTTAAGTCCATTAACCCATGATGTTCCTTCCCCTAAGGAACACGTTTCTCATCATGTCCCATGATCCCATGATCTCAATATGAACGTGGATATATTTTAGCCACAACTCCTAAGTAATAGGAGTTCCTTGAGCTTTATCCGAAAATCAGTTAGTTATAAAAACAGCTTTATCATTAAAACTGAATTTTTAATCTTTAAGAAAATAATATCTTTTAAACAAATTCTTATAAAACCGGATAATTATTTTCTATATATTTTCCGAAAAACAAAATCTTTTCCTTAAACAGATTTTCTTTTAAAACTGATTTGAAATTAGATAAAACTAATTTCCTATAATTTAGGCATGACTTACTCAATTGCATAATTGTACCGTTATACTTTTGCACGCCTAAGTCTAGTTCCTTTTATAAATCAAGTTCCTTTAACAGATTCGTTTAGTGCCACTTAGTTTGTTCCTAGGAAAGGAACAAACTCTCATCCTCAAATAAAACTGCCACTGTTCCTTACCATCCTTACTTTGTTCCTTTACACTGGAACTAGAAAATAAAACACCTAGCTTTTATTCTTCTTGATCCAATGCTTGCTCCAGTATCAACTTATAGAAACTTCTTTACTTAGCCTTTGAAATCCTCTCTTGACTTCTTCCTTGACTTCGTATTCTCCCAGTTCCTCATTGATACCTTAAACATCATACACTTAAATAACTCATTAGTTCACTACTTAGTTTGCATCTTTGTTTCTTTGTCATCATCAAAACTAGGGTTCAACATAGGTCATTAGAATGTAATGTTCACTTATCCAAAATACTTTATATGTATTTATATCTATAGTGAAAACTATTTTTTTTTTTAAAAAATTGATAATTTAAAACAATAACATGACATGCTTAGATGAAGCTCTCTATAATATCCTAAGGTTGTTTTTTACAATCAAACTCTAATTTTTTCATCATCCAAAATTCTAATACATATGCAACTTTATCGCTATAGATTTTAGTTTTTGTTGTAACAAATATTTTTACTTAATAAATTTTGTTGCAATACTAAGGATGCGTTCTCTTCAACTTATTGGCCCCGAACTTATGTGCACTTATCTGAACTGAACTTATTGAATCTAAACTAAACTGATTGGAACTTATTAAACCTGATTGGACCTGATTCAACTTATTGGACCTAATTGGAATTTATTGGACCTAATTGAAACTTATTAGACCTTATTGGCCCTGATTGAAACTTATTAGACTTGATTGAAACTTATTTGACCTTATTAGACAAAAAAATTGACGAGTAATAACATAAATATTACCCCTAATGTAAATACTACCTCTCAAAATTTATTATGAAGTAATAATTATTGAAATTCGTCCTTTAAAAAAATAATTATTATTAATTATCTCTTATGATAAATAATATAACAAAAAAAATTTACTATTTATATATTTGCCTATACATAACTTTCACCACTAATATATCTAATAGTCTTGTTTTGATTTCATAAAGCACTAGTAGAAAATCAAAGTTGATTAACATTTATTGCTAACAAGTGAGAAATTGGCACATATGAAAAATTTATGACTAGAGTAATATAACTCATTAATTCTCACTCCACTTTCATTTACTTGAAGGTAGTAGAATGCATTAACTTCTTATCTTTCACTCTACTTTCATCTCTTACTTGTTACTTGTATTAACTACCCAATTACACATTATGTATTATTATAAAGGGGGGGGGGGGAGAAAAACAAGAAAAAAAAAGAGAAAAAAATCTCAAAGTTCCCCGTAGCCAAAAGAAAGCCTTCATTCATTATTTCTCCTTTCTTCTCCTTTCTTCCTTCTGTTCTTTTTTTTTTTAGCTTTTCTCCAACACTCCATTAGAGCCACAAACATGAAGTTATTGGTAATAGTAATATGAATTAAAAAAATAATAGACAATAATATAAATATTTAATAAAGTAATAAAATAATAATACAAGTATAATACTATATAATCATTGTGGTACTTTAATTAAAATTCTAATAATAACATAATCAGCTAATAGTGATATGAATAATAAAATAATGGACAATAATACAAATATTTATTGAACATTAATTATTTGGACCTTATTAAACCTAATTGAAACTTATTACACTTGATTAGAACTTATTGGACCTTATTAGACCTGACTGGAACTTATTAGACCTTATTAGACCTAATTGAAACTTATTGACCTGATTGACCTGATTACAACTTATCTAAACTTATCTGAACTTATTGAACCTTAAACTTAAATTTTTAAGTTGAAGAGAACGCATCCTAAATTGTTTTGGTTCAGTGGAGCTATTAAGGCCGAAGTTTTGAAAGATAATATGTCTAATTCTGTAAATTGAATCTATTATAAAATGCTATAATCACATGTTGTATACTATACTTATAGCTTAATTATTATTGTATTTATCAAAAAGAAAGACTAAAAAATTTCTAACCATATTCATCTAATTAAATATATTTTCATGAGTTGTAAAACTATATTGTAGATGATTCTCATTTTGAAGCATACTTCAAGTAATTGTAATTGTGATAATGTTTTGAATCAGGTAGCAAAAGTTATACATTCAATTTACATAATATAATAATTTAGGTTGTTTATTCTAAACTAAACGTAAATTTATCCCTATCCAAAACTCCTTTTATATATTTAAACTAGCTTTTTTTGCCCGGGCGTTGCTCCGGGTTGGTATTGTTTTGCAAATTTGATATGCATTTTTTTCGATTCTCATTAAAATATATTAAGAAAAACTCAATAATTAAAAGGTACAAATATAATAATGTGGACACTTAAAACATGACTAAAAGTTGTATGAGATGGTAATTGTGTCATATATAATTATAAGAGGTCACGGGTTCAAATCTTGTTGCAAGCTAATTTACTTTTGTTAATTGACATGACTTGTCACTTATGCAAACATCGGACAATTCTAGTGGAGTAACCGAGGTGCCACATGGTGTGTATACATTGCGTGGAGGTGCCACGTGGCGTGTATACATTGTCACGCACACCTTTTAATATATTTGTATAGATATGTGTAGAACTCTATTTTTTATTATATTTAAATTAAAAATTGATGACGACACTCCTACGCGGTATTCTCTATTCATAAGTTGTAGAACTGTATTATATATAGATCTTATTTTGAAGCATATTTCGAGCACTATCCAATGGTTTAAAAATTATAATATTTCGAATTACATAGCAAAAGTCATACACAAATTATATGATATAATAATTTAAGTTGTTCATTCAACATGAAACTCTATTCCGCTTATCCAAAGCTCCTTATATGTATTTAAATAAATATATGTAGAACTCTATTTTTGTAAAAAATAAAAAATAAAAATTGATGACATGGCAATCCTACGTGGCACGCTCTATTCATAAGTTGTAGAATTATATCGTATATGGATCTTATATTGAAACATATTTCGAGCACTATGCAATGGTACAAAATATAGAATATTCTGAATACGTAGCAAAAGTTATACACAAATTACATAATATAATAATTTAAGTTGTTCATTCAACACGAAACTCTAATTTTTGCTTATCCAAAGCTCGGTATATGTATTTAAATCTATTTAGATCTCTATTTTTGTAAAAAAGAAAAATATAGTTGATGACATGACAATCCTATGTGGCGCGCTATATGCTCTCGAAAAGTTCCTCCCATATATATATATATATATATATATATATATATATATATATATATATATATATAAGGGAAGGGGGAGCAATGGTGTCCTCTTTTAAAATGCCTATTTTGCCCCCTTCCTTTTCTAAATTACAAATTCACTTACAAATCAAAGGGGGCTTCAAACAAAAATACCAAAAATATAATTATAACAATCACTCACAAGTCAACCAAAATCATAAAAGTGCATAATTTACGTTATGCAAATCACTAAAATGAGGAAACTTTACAAAAACTTAAAATTTCACTTACAAACTACAACCTATGAAAAAATTAACTTGAAATCAAAGCGTCCACTTTCTTTATATGATTTATGAAGTACTGTACTTAATTCAAAAATCAACTAAAAAATTATAATATTAGAAATCATAAATAAATTCAATAAAATTTCTATGAATTTTGTTGAGTCATGTAGTATTTTGATGATTGTAAACAAATGATGATTATCTAACTAACATGTGTGTTTGAGATGTGCATATTACATTAACATGAAACAAGTCATCAAAGGTTGAATATATCACATCATGAAGGTTTTCCAACAAGTGAAGTTCCTATAAAAAGAGTTCCTATGAGGAACACAAATAGAGCAGTTCCTAGGTACATCCTATGAGGAACATTGAATATGAAGTTCTGGAGCAGTTCCTGAGTGGGAGCAGCAATATAACGTTTCAGAGTTGAAACAAGAAGTTCCTGAGCAGGAACTATGAGTGCGAAGTTTCTTAAAGGAACTAGCATACTGAAGTTCCAAAGGTGGAGCATCAACATGGAGTTCTTGAGTTGGAGCAGCATGGAGCATGAAGGCAGAAAATATGAGTTTATTTTCTAGGATTCATGTAAGTATGTGGAAACGTGAAAGGTAATGGAACAAGGTCTAAAGGAACTCGTAAGGTCAAAGGAACTCGCGGAACTTAAGTCAAAAGTATTTAAGAGTCAAAAATCTGATGCTATTATTATCTTAATCATAAGAATTTATTTAGAGTTTATTTCTTAATAAATCTCTACGTGGTTAAATATTTATATAATATGCTTAGTTGTTTTAGGATAAGTTTTAGTTTTAAAATAAAAGATAAGTTTTAGTTTTAAAATAAAAGATAAGTTTTTAATAAAATCGGTATCTTTAGGAATCTGATTTTATTAATTTAATTTTATCTTTTTAGTTTTTGGAAAATAAAAAGGCTAGATTTATAATACGTATAATGAGTATTGTTAAAGAAATTGTCTGTCTGTTCCTCTCTAAAGGAACAGACGTGGTAGTCTACTAATCTAAGTTAAAGGAACTAACTATTAAAGGAACTAGACTGAGGATGAAACATTACAACGGTTCATTTATGTCAGTTGAGTAAATTACGCCTAGATTCTAGGTAACCGTTTTATTTAAGGAAAAATCTGATTTTATGGAAAATCTTTTTAAGGAAAAGATTTTATTTTTCAAAAGATAATAAAAATATTATTGGTTTTTACGGAAGAAATTTAAAGATAATATTTTTATTAAAATGATTTAATTTCAGATTTAATAATTAATATGTTTTTAATTAAATCAGATTTTCAAGTGATGCTTAAAGTGGTTGCTAAAATTAAGGAGCAGTAACTAAAAACACTCCCAAGTTTAACAGTGATCATGGAGATCATGAGATGTGTTAAGGAACGTGTTCCTTAAGGGAAGGAACATCATGGGATAATGGTTTAACCACTAACACATGATTCATCCCACGTTCATTGTAAAAGACTGCTATAAATATACAAGTTCAATTGAGTTTCAAATTGTCTGACTAGTGTCTTTCCATAGTGTTAGACTTATGTCATTCCATAAGTATGACTTAAGGAATAGCGTTACAAAAGAAATATATTTTCTATTCCTTGTTAGTCAGTTCCTTTGAGTTTCAAGTTCCTACGAGTGCCATGTTCCTTTACAGTTATTCAGTTTCTATATACTAGAGTTAAACCAAATTGTCAAGCGTCTGTATTTGAGTTTGGGGTTAAAGGGTTTGAGTGAACTCTTGTAATGGGAACTTGATAAAGGGTTTGAGTGAATTCTTGTATCAAGTTCGAGTTAGGAACTTGAGTAAGTTCGAGTTAGGAACTTGAGTAAGTTCTTGTTGTGTATGTGTAGACTTAGGGTGAAGTCTATTAGGGGTGAAGGGTTTGAGTAAACCTTTGGTAAAGAGTTGAGGGAACTCTTGAAAGACTTAGAGTTAAGTCTAGAGTATAGAGTGGAGATTGTGAGAGAGTTGAAGTTTCGAGTGGAACTTGAGTATGTAATAGGTTGAATCATAGGAGATTTCCTATTATAGTGAAGAGTTTAAATCCTGAGTAGGTCGTGGTTTTTCTTCTTGTATTGAGACAAGAAGTTTCCACGTAAAAATCTCTCTTGCACTTTCAGTTCCTTATTGCTTATGTTTTAAATTCCGCATTATTTGGGCAATAAGTTCCACACTACAATTCACCCCCCTCTTGTAGTGTTCCTAGTGAAATAACAAATTTAACTTTGAAAAGTAAAAAAAAAACAAAAAGAATGGTGAGAGACTTAAGTCACATAAACTAAACCAATCAATTTTGCAACTAAAAATAATTATACTTCGTACGTCTAATATTCAAATTTTGACTCTTATGCCAAAGAAAACCGAGTTTCTGTTTAGAAAAAAATTCAAGCATGCATCGCGTGCAAAAAGTTATAGTATATATATATATAGATTAAAAGGCGTTCCTAAATGTGCCATGTGGCGCTTTCTCTGGGGAATTTTAGTTCATTTAATCCATGTACAATAAAAAAAATTAGAAATTACATGGTATTAGTTTCGATTATCCTGTGACCTCAAGTTCACATACTAAAGTTTTAACCACTAGACTAAGTTGTATTTAGTATTATCATTTTAAAGTACAATATTAATAATTAAAAAAAATTCTTACCCGGGGCATAGCCAGAGCCTAATAACTAGTTACATAATGAAATATAGCGTCGTCTGTTTGGTTGAAAACCGATGGTTAAACTGCAAACTGATGACCAACTGAACTGAATAAACTGAATTTAATTGACCCTAGATTAAAAGGCGTTCCTAAATGTGCCATGTGGCGCTTTCTCTGGGGAATTTTAGTTCATTTAATCCATGTACAATAAAAAAATTAGAAATTACATGGTATTAGTTTCGATTATCCTGTGACCTCAAGTTCACATACTAAAGTTTTAACCACTAGACTAAGTTGTATTTAGTATTATCATTTTAAAGTACAATATTAATAATTAAAAAAAATTCTTACCCGGGGCATAGCCAGAGCCTAATAACTAGTTACATAATGAAATATAGCGTCGTCTGTTTGGTTGAAAACCGATGGTTAAACTGCAAACTGATGACCAACTGAACTGAATAAACTGAATTTAATTGACCCATAATTGAAAATTAAAAACCGATAAGTCAATCAGATTCAAAATAAACTGCAATCAATTGAACTTAAACTGACTGAAACTCAACCGAAAACAAACTAAACTGAAATTAATAGTACGATAAGCCCATATAAATTGAACTGAACTCAAAATGAACTGAATTTAACTAGAAACTGTTTCAAACTGTTTTTAATTGAACTGAATCAAACTGTTTATAACTTAGAATCAATCTGTTTTTAAATCAACCGTATAAAACTGAATAAAACTGTTTTAAACTGAACCGAATCAAGCTAAATAAAACAGTATTAAACTGTACAAAATAAAACATTCTCAAGCTGAACCGTTTCAAAATGTAACAACTAATTTCGTATTTTTTTTTTAATTTACCTAAATTATTGGCGTACAATGACATGACACCTTAATAACTAGATTAAGATAAAGACACATGATTTCAATTTTCAACTACTATGATTTCAAAGAGTGTGTGAATTAACATCCAGAACATTTAAAGAAAATAAAACCCTCCCAAAACCCTCTAGTGGCGCACGATACGAGTGAATGCTATCGTCCACTCCTTCCGGTAACATGGGACGGAAAAAGAAGACAACGGCCCCGGGACTGGCTCTCATGAGCCAGTACCGTCTATTGGGCCTCAATAATCTGTAAGAGTAGAGAATAATATTGAAGATATGGAAGCTCCTGCCATGAAACAATAAAAACTCCGATTCAAACTGAGAAATGGCCTAAGTTAGAGAAAGAGGGAAGATCAAAACATATAGCAGATGCTTAGAAGAAATGGCAAGATTTCACTGGACAAAATCGTATTTCTGATAAAGGTATGGGGATAATGTTTGTTGCTCCTACTATTGTTGAAGGAACTTTGACTGCAAAATTGGACAAAAATGAAGTTGAAAAACTGAATGAAACTTGGGAAAATGCTATAATCATGTATGTAGTGGGTCAAAATCCTACCATAACGGCCATGTCTGCATATATTAAAGCTCAATGGGGTCTAATGAATGAACCATCATTGTTTAAGCATGATGAAGGTTATTTTGTTATTCAGATGAAGTGTAAAGAAGATAGGGATTCAGTTCTGTACTCTGGTCCTCATTTATTTTATGACAAACCTATGATTGTCAAACAATGGACTCCTATGTTTTAGTTTCATAAAAAAGTACTTAAGGTTGTTCCCATTTGGGTTAAACTACCTAGCCTACGTATTAATTGTTGGAGTGATAACTCTTTAAGTAGAAATGATAGTGTGCTGGGAATTCCTATCTATGCTGACGAGTGTACAACTGAGGTATTAAGGGTGTCTTTTACCCGAATTCTTGTTTAGATGGATGTTACAAAGACTATCCCTCAAGAAATCCAAGTTGAAGACCCTAGTGTTAGAAAATTTGCTCAAAAGTGGTGTATGACTGGCTCCCAGCATTATGTAAATCTTGTCAAATGATTGGCCATAATTATGATACTAAAAGGAAGGCCCCAGTTAAGGTTACTCAAAAATGAGTTCCTAAGGTGACAGGGCCTTCAAATTCAAGACTCTCTGACTCTCCTGCACTCAAGGATCAATGTCATTGAGGCCACTGTCTCTACTCTGGATTCTCAGCAGCAGCAACAACTGGTGGCCATTAAGCAAGCTGATAGGAACAAAGTAGATAGTGTCGTCTCCAAAATTGATTATGTGGTCACCACCCTCTTTAAGCACCCCAAGCCCTAATCTCTTTTTTAACTATGCATACTTGGACAAGTTTTTATGGCTGTAATATTTGTTAAACAATCTCTTTTCTATTTTCTCTTTATGTGTCCTTTTGAGACACATGAAGTACTTTAATCTCTACTATTTTCTCTTTACTCTTGTGCTCTGCATATTGATTATTACCTGCTGTCCATATTGCCGCTTTTTACTTTTCATATTTTTTTTGTGTGCTTGGATGACTAATATTATAAGATACATGTTTAAGTTACTTGCTTGCTGCCTAGACTGTTGACTCTCTAATGCTGCAGGTTCATATCCTTAGTTTTGATAATGACAAAAAGGGGAAGAGATGTTATTGGTATAAGTCAAATTTTTTTTTTTAGTTCTTATGCATGTTTTTCTCATTCCTGTTCCTAGTAGATCCTAACCCTGTTCCCAGTCCTAGTTGAGTCTAGTTACTATGGTCGTGTGTTATTTTTTTGTTTTTATTTTCTTTTGCAAAAAAACGAAAAAAATGAAAAAATGAAAAAAAAATTTCCAATTATTTGCCATCATAAAAAAGGGGGAATATTGTTGTATTCACTATTTTGATGATGACAAATATTTATCTTTGAATAATGTAGTTTCTTTTATTTTGTGTGTTATTAGATTTATTTATTTTATTTCGTGTTATTAGATTTATTTGTTTTATTTTATCTTATAATCTAGGTTTGTTATTTTATCTTAGGATTATTATTTTATATCACAAATATCATGTTTAATAACTTATGGAGAATTGATTAGGAGTTTAATCAAAAATTAAGTTATTAAATTTATCTGTGTTTGTGACCAATGATTAATATTATGGACTTTAATTTGTGAAAATATTAGAAACCATAATATTCTTGGAAGCTAGTGTATGCGCAGAAAATGAAAATACTAATTGATGAAGAGCTTTCTGAGGCTAATTTCCAGCACCTAAAAAGGAGGGCTGTTGAAGTAGTTCCTAGATTTTAGGAACTACAACAACCCACAACAGCCCACCTAATTCTAAGGCGTGTGATCGTGGCTGAAGATTGGAATCACAACAGCACAACTTCAAACGGATTCTCTAACGGCTAGAAAGTGGATGAGTGAGGCTGAAATTCAGCTCCCACTATATTCGTGGAGAAGATCATGGGGAAATCTGTTATCTACAAATAGTTGTGTGTAACGAACAAAATAGTTAAGCTTTCAGAATTTTATTGTAATATTTTCTGTGAAAGTATATTCGGTTTCATCTCTTCTATCATTATTATTCACTATATTAGAGATTGGGTTGTGTGAAACAAAATCTGTAATCATTTCGAGAGAAAAAAAGAAAGAGAAAGAAAAGAGAGAAAAAGAAAGACTTCGAGTGAAGTCAAGAGAGAAAGTCACTTGTTCAGGGGGAACTAGGTGACAGGGAACAAGTTCCTAGAGGAACAGAGAAGGTCCAAGATTAGGTTGTACAAAAGAGAGTCTTTTGGCCTAAGTATATTAAAGAGAATTGAGTCAAAATCCCTCTTGGTCAAGGTTTTTCTTCCTATTGGGCCTAGGAAGTTTTCCTTGTATAAATTCTCGTGTTCTTATTTCATTCAAGTTTATGTACTTATCTCCTTCTTAATTAAAGATTGTTTTATTTTCCGCAAAAAGTTAGAAAATTTCCCCAACTATAATTCACCCCCCTCTTGTAGTTGCTCAAGTGTTTGTACTCGACTAACAGCATCATATATAAGATAAGGGACCGTTTTTCCTTCCAAAAGAAGTTCTTCAGAGTAATGCATGTCCCTCTTATGGTTAATCATCTGTTAACAAAATTACTCATTAAAAGAAATAAAATACACATAATACTAGCATTTCCTTGCCAGTGCAGCATGACCTCACTAGTAGAATAAATGCTTATTGACGCGGTCAAAAAGTGGCCTATTGCTGCGGTTTTGGGCGCGCAGCAATTAAGGGGGCAGCTATAGGTAATAATTATATTGCTGCGGTTTTAAACCGCAGCAATATCTACAAATATTGCTGCGGTTTTTAGGCCAAACCGCAACAATATTTTTATGTATTATATATTTAACAGAGAGTATTGCTGCGGTTTTGGGCCAAAACCGCAACAATATGTTAAACTATTGCTGCGATTTTGGCCCAAAACCGCAACAATAGGTCCTAGTAACCAAATTTTTTTTTTTTTCATTTTGCAATCACATTTGAAAAATAAAAATCAGGCAACAAACAAATCCACTATCCACAAAATTTGCATATGAATTGAAAATGAAATGACATGAATATTATTAATATATAACGATAAAAAAAAAACTAGTTACATAAATAATAGAATAAATTAAAAGTAAAATGAAAAAAAAAACACTTACAACTAAAACTGAAAAATTGTACATAATAACAGTAGCAAATAACAAATTCGAAAGCAACGAGCGAAAATTTCAGAACTTAGAAAACCACAACAGCACCGGCGACCCACAACGACAACCAACAACGGCGACCCAAAACGGCGACAAACGAGTACGTGAATCTGGCGAATCTGTTGAGCAACGAACGAAAACCGAACGGTCGACAACGACCTTATGAATCTGGCGAGCGACCCACGAGAGCATGTCGAGGAACGAACGAACAATGAACGGTCGACCTTGCGAATCTGGCGAGCGACCTCGCAAATTTGGCGAAAGACCTTGCGATTTTGGCGAGGGACTTGCGAATCTGGCGAGCGACCTCGCGAATTTGGCGAAATACCTTGCGAATTTGGCGAGGGACTTGCGAAGTTGGCGAGCGATTTCGAAAGGTCGACGTTGATTTCGAAAAGTCGACGTTGATTTCGAAAGATGACGTTGATTTCGAAGGTCGTCCGGCGTGATTGAGAGGGTTAGAGGAGAGAGAGAAGATGAGGGGAGAAGAGAGAGAAGATGAGAGGAGGCGTAGCGTGACTGAGAGGGTTAGAGGAGAGAGAGAAGATGAGGAGAGAAGAGAGAGAAGATGAGAGGAGGCGTGAAAAAGATGGGAGGAAGAGAGGAGGAGAGAGAGTGAGAGAAACCCTACTTGAGCCGTTTTATTATAATTTTAAAAAATAAAAACCTATTATTGCGGTTTTGTATAGGAACCGCAACAATAGGTTCAAATAATATTTTTTAATATTATTTTAATATATTTGGTCAAATAGTCAAAAAGTTTCAAAAAAATTTCGTTGAAAATATATTGCTGCGGTTTTCGGCCGAAACCGCAACAATATGGTTATTTTTTGTTTTTTCTTTTCTTTTTACGTGATATATTGCTGCATATGGGTAAAACCGCAGCAATACCACCGCAGCAAATAGCATTTATTCTACTAGTGCCTCCTTGCTTATTCCATACATAGGGAACAACATAAACTTTTTCCTCTACTTCCAACAACAATCATATAAAAGTAAGAAGAATTGAGATACTACAAAAACATCATAAGAGTAATACTAATATATGATGACTAAATAGAGTTTGAAATTTGTAGTAGATGCACCACTATGGGTTAAAATATTTATTTCAAAATTTTTAAAAGTGTACTTGATTTCGAGATATAAAATATCCAAGGTGATTATAGCTCCCAAGTAAGGAAGTCACCCACAGCATTGGGGAGAGCCTTCCTAATCCTAGACAGAGCTTGTCACCTCAACATATCTACACCCTTCATCTTTCCAAAATAAAAAAAATATATACCTTTTTGTGGCGCTAGAAAGATGCATTTATACGAATCATAAAAAAGAAACCAATCAAACTTAACAACAACAATTTAGAATGCAAATGCGAAACTCTATCTCCCAACTTATGTCTACTCATCGATTTTAATGTCCAACTTTTATCTTTTGAAGACCTGAAAAACTGATATCACTTTGTAACACCCCCAAATTACTCGCTTTTAAATAAATAATTTAGTAAAATATTTAAGTAATTTAGGAGTATTATTTCTACGTGACTAACACGCTTTGCAACCAACTATACTAACTAACAAAATAACTTGCAGCGGAAGATTTTAACCAAAAATAATAATACTTCTTTATTAATAAAAGTAAACGTTGTCTCAATACTCAATATAAATAAAACACCCTGATCTAGGTGAAGATTCCCTTCCTAGTATGCTCCCATGCACATCCAAAATTCACCTGCAAAACTGCTTACCAAAAAGGTAAACAAGGCAGAGCCAAATAGGAAAAAAGGAAATACGTGTCAATATAAAACAGAGCACGAAATGTACTAGATAAGTAACAATCATTAGTTCGTAACATTTTTCATTTCGAAAACTCCATCACTAATAATTCAAGAATAACTCCTTGAGAATAAACTATTTTCAAACACTTCAATAATAATTCAAGAATATAACTTTTTAATTAAGAACAACTCTTTCCAAACACTTGAATAATAAATTAAGAATAAGCTTTTGAGAACAAACTATTTCCAAACAACTTGGATTATTAAAAAATATCCTTGAAAACAATTTCACTTCTTATCTTCCGTTCTATTTTGCTAAGCGTGCACACCCCCAAGCTAGTTATCCCATCACAGAGCTATGTCAAAGGGTAACTATAATTGCCAACAAGTGGACTTTGCATATGAACAATAATTTTTCCATAACTCTTTGAATAAACACCGTAAATAACTATAACAATTTGGCACCTAAAATGAATTAAGAAACTTGGGCCTTGGATCATTGACAAAGAGTTTTTGTGTCTTTAAACAAAAATCCTTGAATAAACTACCTAACTAACCGATTAGCAATTTAAATAAGCGAAGTGACAATCAACAAGAAATAGCGATACTTCAACACGGACTAGGGCCTCACGAAAAGTATTAACTATATATGATAAGTCAGACCAAGGCATTTTGATGTGAGATTGTCATTCACCATCTAAAATGGAACATTGAACAACAAAATTAAGTTAAAAACTAACAAATATGATAAACTACGATGAATTTAGGTCAATGAATTAGGGAAAGGGATCAAACACCAACTAATTCATGCATTAGACGGTTATTGGGATGAGACATTAGGGAAAGAGGAGCAAGCAACTAATTGAGTTGATTGGCTCCTAACTAATCTCAAACCCTCTCTCAATGGCGCATAAGATGAGCTCAATCATAAAATTAATTAATTGTAATATTTTCAAACATGCAACCAAAGGATATTCAAATGTCAATCCATAAAACCCTGCTCAACATCTTACTCAGTAATCAATCAAGATAATAAGAGAAATATAACTTGATTAGAGTATCAATAAAACAAACACTCAAGACGCCAACAAGAATGAAAACAAATATTAATCATGGTTGGGTTTTCACTCAAACCCAAATCAACAAACTACTCATTAGAAAGTAAATCACCAAAACATCCTTATAGAAATCACTAATCTAAGATAAACAAGATTCGGAGTCCAACAAAGGTAACAAACTAAAAAACTATAAGTAAATAAATCTATATGAGGTGAGAGATCAGAGAGTAAGAAATGCTCATTGATTTAGTATGAAGTCTTCAACTCTCCCCTTAGATCTTCAAATCCAATTTGCAACAATTTATCTCACTTTTTCTTTCTCTAGATCTAAGGTTTTCTCTCATCATAATCCTAATATGAGAATAAAGGAGGATATTCCTCTAAAGTAGGGTATATTCTCCTTCAAGATGACGTAAAAAGGGTCCAGGTATCTATAGATACTACTGTTACACGATTTCAAGAAATTATAAGCAGAGGTTAGGGTAAAAACCTAGAGGCTTGGACGAGCATAGATAAATGCGGATGACACCAAGTGCTACATGAAAATTTGCTCTTACCTCATGGAGTTGTCAAGGGAGAGAACCTCATCCTCTCGTACCCAGGGAAGCTTAGTGTGCAGTGCCGGCCCTGAGGGTAGGCGGGAGGTCTCGTTGCCTAGGTCCCATGGCACAGGGGGGGGGGGACCCAAAAAATTTTCTACTGCACTTTAATTTATTCTACTCTCTAAGGTTGTGTTAATTCCTAATTAGTTACATACAAATGCAGTAAATGCAGCACAAAGTTCCACTATTCCATAAAACTTGAAACGTTATTGGTGCAATTAATCTTTTGATTCTTCTCCTATTCTGTAGTCCTTGGCATTGGAAAATTAGGTAGAAAGTGCAACTTTAATTTTCACCTGTCAATCTCTTTTTTTTTTTGTTTAATGTGTCTATTGAGTAGTATAGTTTTCCTTTAAAATCAAGGCAATTATTGAAGTACAAAGCAAAGAAGAGATTAAGCCCTCGATTTTTCTTAGTAGATACTACCTCATTTCCTAAATAATACTTACACTTACACTTTTTTACATATATCAATGCACAACTTTGAGTATTAATATCTCTAATTTTGCATTTACAAATATTATAAAACGTTGATATTCTAAAAGTACAGCATATCAACACGAATAAACAAGATCTCACGTAACTATATTTTTCTTTACCCATAAATGACAAATGATAGTCAAATTGAATTTTGTGAATAGTGTTACAAGTCAAAGTGTAACTATTATTTAGGAACGGATGTAGTAATGATTACATTGTACAAGAGATGGGGTGGTCTTAGGTTTCATAGGAGGTTCAAGAAACAATGTATCAACTATATTCATTACTAAAATACAGAGGGTTATTTTTTCCCATTAGTCTATATTAGTGTTATATATTTTTAAAAAAATCCCTCTTCTTTACAAGATCAGTTTTCTTGATTTTTCCTCCACTTTTTTTAGTTAAATACTTAAAAATTAAACTATTTATCTTTTAGGTTTTACCTTTTTGTTTAACTAATATACAAAATCAGATGTAACTATGTAATACGTTGTTGAATTCGTCTCAACATATTAGTGAATGTTGCAACCTAACAAAATTCATAAGAAATATATTTAATAGCGCAAACTACAAAATTAGCTTAGTCTATTCTAATAGTCATATATATCATGTTTTGAGAACTAGCGAAAGTCTCCATGGTAAACTCAACAAATGAAGTACATGTCAGTATTATTTTATCATAAAGTCGGAGGGGCCTCCTATATGATTTCGCCTAGGGCCCCTAAAATGTCAGGACCGGCCCTGTTAGTGTGGATGTGAATTTGGAGTGCAAATAATCCCCCCAAAATAGAAAACGTTGCTTGGCGTGCTATTAAAGGGGGGTGGCTGTGAAAGTCAAGCTTAGGAAAAGGGGAATGGAGGTGGACGTGAGGTGTTCTATGTGTGGGAAAGAAGTGGAGATGATTCTTCAAACACTTGCGAAGTGCCGCGGGTTAAAAGCATTTGGCTTATCACCCCTGTGCCAAGTAGTGGAAAGGACTGGAGGAGAGTCTTTTAGAGAATGGTGTAACGAGTGGTGAAAACTCTATAAAGACAAGTAACGGTGGAACTTAATTATTGCGGAGCATATGCTGGGGAGCTAAGTTGCACGAAAACGGGACACGGAAACGGACACGGGGATACGGGGAAACGCGAATTCTAAAAGTGAGGAAACGTTGGGGAAACGTTTTGGGAAAACTTTAAACAATTTTCATTAGTAATTCTAGTTACTTAATAATCTACATTTTATTTGTACTGCCTTAGCTTTATATTCTAATCAAATTTCAACTGTTTTAAACCTTTTAAATTACTGATATATATAATGGATATGAAATATTAGTAGCATATAAATACATTGATTCAGTATAGACTATAGTACTAGATGAACTGCATAAGTGATGACAATAGCTGCAGGCTTGCAGCCGGCCAGCAGAAGGAGAAATATTAGATAGGGTGTCTATGAGTGTCAAAAACATTTTCTTGTGTTTTGACACGCAAAACGTTTTCGACACGCAAAACGTCTACCAAACTGAAGTGTCCGTGCATCAGAGCTGGGGAGTATGGTTGTGGCGCAATGGTTGGGTCTTCGAAGTGAGGAAGAAGAGTATTGAGGAGATCATTCACAAAGCTGTGGGGATTGTAAGAGTATACAAAAAAGCCATGAAGCAATATGGGGAGATGCTGAAGTCTATTGAACTAGTGAAGTGGAAAGCACCTAGTGAGGGTGTTTATAAGTCAAATTCAGAAGCAATAATTTTTTCAGAAGACAAAATTGGACTTGGAGGCGTGATTAGGGTCTGCACAGGGGACGTTGTGGTGGCTACCTTCTCACCAATGCGAGGTAAGTTTGACGTGGATATAGCGGAAGCAACAGCTTTAAGGCATAACTTGAAAATTTCCATTAAAGATGGCTTTACAAGACTTGTTGCTGAAACAGATAACATGAAGCTTTACTCTCATTTGAAGAAGGGCATGGCTGAGCCTTCTGGTTTTGGTAGTGTAGTAGGTGATATTTTTAGTCTAGCTAGAGTTGTTCTACGCTTTCTTTTTCTTTTGTTAAAAGATCTGCAACAATGTAGCTCATTGCTTAGCAAAAAATAGTAGTAAGTTTCTTAGCCTTGTAGTGTGGTTAGGAATATCCTCCAGAGATAGAAGACGTTGTAATGGAGGATTTGGTGAACTTTGTTGAGTAATAATATTGTTTCGTTCCCGTAAAAAAACAACTTCTTTATTCCGACTTCGCTACCATTTATGCGATCACAATCGAAATCACATTTTGAAACCATGGTATAGACATGGATATGGGTCGACCCGCGCCTGTTCACGGGCTTGGCCCGCGTGATTTGGGGACTGACGGCAGGCCTGAACTCATGAATTGTGGATCGTGCTGTGCCGGACCTGAAATTTTTAGATTTTTTCCAAGGCCCCTCCCAGGCCTGCGGGCCGGGCTTGTGTCTCCCGCGGGCCTCACCCGTGTGTTATGTTGTTTTTTGGATTTTTGACAATTTTAGACTAAAACCCAAAGAAAAGAGGAATTCGGTCCACATGTCATATAAGCGGGCTCGTGCAGAGATGGGGCTAAAAATAAATTTCTTGACCGTGGCAGGCCCACGTAGCGGTTAACGGACCGGACCAGTCCCAAATTGTGTCGAGCCAGGCCGGTCCGCGTACTGGCCTAGCCCAAGCCCACCTTGAGTAGTGACACATCATCCTTAAAATCAAGGACCTGCCATTGCTAAGATTATGTCCAGCCTCCAGGTTCATATAAGATTTTCAGAATCAAGGAACCTTGGGTCTAATGGTAAACCTGTATGATGGCAGCCCAGATGAAATTTAACTTAGCATGGATTCCCGAAAGGGAGCCGAAAAATATATACTTCCTCCGTATTTTTTTACTTGCCACACTTTCCTTAAAGATAAATAATTAATTACTTGCAGCACTTTCTACTTATGCTTGTCCTTTCTATCTCTCTCCAATCACATAGGCTATCTTTTTTTTCCTCTCTACCTCTCTCGTACCCAAATTTTGCATTGGAGTTGATGAAAAAAAAAAAGTGTTACAAGTAAAAAAAAACGGAGAAAGTATATATAAATTCTTGAGAATCTATAATAAATTTCTGTAATAAAATTCTTGATCTCTCACACCGTTTGGTCTTATCTTTATTTTTCCATTCACCAACCGTCTTCATTGACAAGTAGAAGGAGATCATGATCCAACATTGAATTATAGATACGCTTAGCTGTAAGTTCTTAGTAGTCAGTCAGCATTTAGTTTCTCATCGATCTCAAAAAAGAAAAAACAAAAAAAAAAACAAAAATCTAATGGATAAGGTAAAGACACAATCTCGTTAGCTCGACAACCCTCACTCTCTTACCGTCATAACCGCCAATTAGGAGACATTTCACACGTGTCAACCTCCCACTTGCACTCACCTGTTATTTAAAATTTTCTTTTTAAAAAAAATTAATCTCTCTGACATTAATCCGAGCAAGAACTTTCCAACCCAATCCATCTCAAGTGTTCTCCCCCTTTTTCCCCTCAAAAATAAATAAATAAATCTTCTTCCCCCTTTTTCTCCGTGTTAAGATTCACCTCCTATCAATTCTCGCCACGTGTCCATTTCCCATTCGCTATCCCGCTTTTACGCGTTATAATTTACAATTACGTGTGCAATATCTTAAAATACATAAAATAAAAAATATCCCACATGGTTGATTTTCCAGCATAAATATTCAAGCTTCCCCCAATTCTTTCATCCAGCTCTGTTCTTGCAACTAACTTCATTTTCTCATTTTCTCTTTCCTTCGAAATTCTTAATTGGTAAGTAATGAAAAAGAAAATTCAATTTCTGGGTTTTTATTGTTCGATTCTGATTTCTGGGTTTTTCAAAAAACGGCTGAAAGTGTCAAAATCTTTTACTTTTGGATTGTCTTTATCTAAATTTCAGAATATTTTTAAAAGAACAGAAGAAAAGGTAAAGATTCGTATGTTTATTCAATTACAACCTTAGAATGAGATATAGAACAAAAAGTAACGGTTGTAATTGAAAGACACAGAAATTTCTTAGTCAAACTGATTCATTTGCCACTTTCATTGATGCAAATCTGTTCTTGAGTTGTTTCTGATCAAAATCACCACCAAAAAGAATCATATCCTGTTTTTCTTAATCATTAAAATTCTGTAAAATCTTCCAACTTAAGTTATTAAATCAGAGAATATTATAAAGTTGCACTCAAACAAAAATCAAGATTTTTTTTCATATTCTATGATTTCTTTTCGTGTTAAAAGAATGGTCAATTGGTCAGTTCTAGATTCTGTTGAATTACTTGTTCAATCAAACAATAAAGTCTAAGTTACTGTACATTTTAAATCTTGTTTTAGTCAAATATTAGTTGGGTTGGTCCAAAAATTCTCCAACTTTTAGTTATTATCTTTCTATATATATGTATATTTATGTAACACTCTGTATTCCTCTATCTCAGACAAACACAGAAATAATCTCTTTGTTTCCTCGATAAAAATGGCGATCAAGACGACTGGTTTCGTAGACGGTTCGCTACCCGAAGAACTGATGCAGATATTGGTGACATTGGCATCAACATGGGAAGATGTAAATGATCCAAATTGCATCCAAGTTAAACGTTTAAGTGGGGCTATGACTAATGAGGTGTTTCGAATTATTTGGCCTAACGATGATAAAGTTGATCTTCATAGAAATGTTTTGGTAAGAATTTATGGTGAAGGAGTTGAAATCTTCTTCAATCGAGACGACGAAATTAGGACTTTCGAATGTTTATCACACCATGGTCAGGGACCTCGCCTTCTTGGCCGTTTTTCTGATGGTCGTGTTGAAGAGTTCCTCCATGCTAGGGTATGAACTACTCTTGCTAGTTTATTATTTTAATTTTCATGCTTTAATATTTTTATGTTTTGGATATAAATAAGTTGGACAAGTAATAAGCAATATTTTTATTTACGTCTGAAAGTCAATGAAATGATTGCTTATTATTTTTTAACAACTTTCTGTTAGACGACATTAAGATATTAGACATGTGAATTTTAATGGTATTTGCTTTGATATCTTGATATGTGCATTAGGGCTAACAATAGGTATTATTTTAGGAATTGATGACAAGAACTACACATATATTAATATTATAAATGCTTATTTATTGCTTAATATTTTCGCTTTTTAATATTTTATCGTACTCTTAATGATGCATATATTGTATTGTAAGATTTTAATTTTTTTAATTTTTTTTCCTCTAAAAAAAATCAAGAATATGTCGAAAAATAAATAGATGTGGTTTTCCTTTCCAAATATGATTTCCTTTTCCTTGATTGTGAATTTGACTGGTTCAATGAGTAGGTGAATGTAGGCGCAAGGGACCAACGGTATTAGCAGTTTGTTAATGTGATTAGATACTAATAATAGGTAGTAATCCCACAAATTTCTAAAAATTAAGTACTATCTCATACTCTAATTCATTTATTTTCCTTTTTTGGGGGATATACAGACTTTATCAGCAGAGGATCTTCGTGACCCGGAAATTTCAACTCTGATTGCTGCCAAAATGAGAGAATTTCACAGCCTTGATATGCCTGGCAATAGAAATGTTGTCCTATGGAGCAGGCTGAGGTATTTTTTAGAGATAAAATTCTGAAAAACAATATTTATCTGTTTTTGATTATCTATATGGAGTGTTAGATTGTTAACAGTTACGATATTGTTTTCGTGTTGGATCACACAGGCGTTGGCTAAGGAAGGCAAAGAATTTATGCTCGCTTGCAGAAATTAAAGAGTATGGATTAGATAGTTTAGATGATGAAATCCAGCTGCTAGAAAAGGAACTCACACAATATGATCAAGAGATTGGATTTTGCCACAATGATCTTCAGTATGGCAACATTATGATGGATGAAGAAACTAAATCTGTTACTCTAATTGTATGTAAAACTTCAACTCCCAAGGCTTTGATCTAAACTTCAAATGTTCCTTTTGATTTTAGTATCAATGCATCTAATCTCAAATGTTTATTTTTTATTTGTAGGACTATGAATATGCAAGTTATAATCCTGTTGCCTATGATCTTGCTAATCACTTTTCTGAAATGGCTGCCAATTATCATACTGATACGCCTCATATACTAGATTACACGAAATATCCAGGTTTGTTGATCAAACAATTTGTGTATAATTAATCCTCATTAGATGGTCATCAAAGTTATAATGTAATTCAGAATGTTTACTGACATTTTCTTTTGTAATTTATGGCAGATGAGGAGGAGCGTCGAAGATTTATCCTTGCATATTTGACTTCATCAGGTTAGATCTTACTCACTTAACATGATTTTTTACTAGACTAAAACTTTGTTAGCCTGATGCTTATTAGAAATTTAGAACTTAATTTTACTTGAACACTAGTATTTTTGTTGATTGGGCCTTAGTCTGCAATTTGACTGTTTGAGCTGCTATGAAGCTGTTGAGAATTCCTTTTCACTTTTCAGCAATTATTTGTCTTCAACCTTAGTAAAGTTGGCCAGTTGTTGAAACTTGAATGTGACCAAAAAGTTGTTACCTGGAGCTGAGTCAGAATCTAATCGATTTTTGTAGCGCAGTTTTTTGATGCTGATATAGCACATCTGTTTTAGCTGATCCATCCAAATCAATTTTTTTTGGAAGTTAGCATATATTCTAGCCGTAGTACACCTTTAAGAATCAATTGATTCATGAAATTTTCTCTATTCAACAAGTTGAAGTTATGTTTATGTTTATCATATGGTCCCCAGGTGAAGACATTTGTGATAGTGAAGTGGGAAATTTGGTCCAAGATGCTGAAAAGTACTCGCTTGCGAATCACCTCTTTTGGGGCTTATGGGGGATCATTTCGGTATGCATCTATCTTCCATATTCAAAATTTTCTGTAAACTTAGGCTGCATATTACATGTTTTTATTTTATTTCGTTATGTTAATATAGATATTTGATTTTCAATTCTAGGCCAATGTGAACAATATCGACTTTGATTACAAGGAGTATGCGCGACAGAGATTCCAACAGTACTGGCTAAGGAAGCCTCAAATCCTTGGTCCGTTTGTAGTAGCTCCTGAAGCTGGCGAAATTGGTTTCTCAAAATTTGCAACTGGACTGACTTACTCTTGATCTCGAAATTTTTGTAAATTGCATTTGTAAAATCCAAATGTCATCAGTCTGATCAAAATGCATCAGTACATGCACTTAGCCTGTATTGAAGGTGCTGTAAATTGTAAACGAAGTACCTATCCGGCTGTACCTTGTGTCCAAGTCTTAGATAGTGCTAACTACAAGGCAGAAGCCCCTGCTCCATCCAAGTATCTTCCGCGACTGATCAATTTCACTATGCCCATTTAATGCTAAGATAATCACTTGATATGATTACAATCTTGGAAGTTTATAGTATAATTGTACTATTGTGATTTACGTGAATTTTCCCTACTGTAGTTGCATTTATAGTAGGGAAACTCTTTCTTATGAACATTGATGTATGGCGGGGGTTGCAAACTAATGAAAAATATCTATATTTTGCTCAATGGTGTTGGAGAGAGCGTGTTTTGTAATCCCTCTAATTACAATGTTATTGATGCTTCTTTTGCTGTTCTCTAGTACTATGGTGCTCGATGTTATGTCCTAAAAATTTTGCTAAGCTGAATCTGCAGGATATACATCCGTCCTAGCTAGAAGTTATCAGGTAGCAGCTACAGCAAGCAGGAACGAAGGGAGTTGAATAAATTTGATTCAAATAGCATTGGATACTGACCAAGATCAAGTCAAATAATGCTGTTGCGCCTACAAAATAGGGTTGACAAAGTCATTAAGCAGAAGTGGAGATACTCCTTGATATTAGGAGATCATGGCATCATATTAGGAGATTAGTTATGCAACGTAAACATGTAAAGCAACGTTATAATAAATGTATGGATATAAATAGGAGTGGAAAGTATTGGGGAAAAGGCAGTTCATTAACATTGCTTACATTAGAACACTTCCATTTACTTTCACAAATATTTACAAGTGTATTTAGTATAAGCTATAAGCTGCTAGCTGCTAGCTATAAGTTGTAATCTTCCTACATAGTGGATTGGTGGACTCAATTCCACCCGCGTTTTTACCCTCTTCTTGGGGTTTTCCGCGTCACCATTTCTTGGTGTCTCTGTCTCCTCTTTGCATCCTCTTTTAATTTCGTAGCTAGCATCCCTTGTTATTGCATCTCCATTAGCTGTAGATCCTCAGCTAAGTTCTGCCTGATCAGAATTTGGCATAAACAGTTTGGCGCCCACCGTGGGGCTCTACAGCTAAACTCTCATCAAAATCCCAAAAGAAACACTTCAACCCAACTTTGAAATGGCTGACGATTCTGCTGAGGCAATGAAAGCGGCTTTGCTGAAGGCTCAGGAGGACCTTCACCGCACTCAATCTGAGGCCCAGCAGACCATTGACAGCCTCAGGAAAGAGTTGGACTCTGTCAAAAGTAACAAAACACCCAAACAGCGTATCCGGAACATAATTCCTAAAGCGCTTAATCTCGAAGATTCCGAGGCCAGCGAAGGTGAGGATGGAGCAGCTAGATCCGACGATGAAGCAGATGAAGCTGATCCCACAGCCAGGAAAATGGCGCTCCTAGAATCTCAGAACAGGAAAATACTTCGCATGCTGACGAAGCTACCTGGAGCACCTACCCCTGTGGCTGAAGAATTTCCTGATGGCTACGCCCAATCCCCCTTCGTGGAAGAAATCGCAAGAGCCAGGATTCCCAAAAAGATCAACGTGACCCAGCCTCACAAGCTGTATGATGGAGCTGCGGATCCCTATGACCATGTGGCTCAATATAAACAGAAGATGTGGACTCTGTCCATTCCTGAGCATCTGCTAGAAGCCACCATGTGCAAGTCCTTCGGGGCCACCCTATCTGGACCTGCTTTACAATGGCTGATAAGTCTTAAGCCAGGTAGCATTCAAAATTTTGCTGCTTTAATTAACAAGTTTTATATGCAGTTTGCAAGCAGCAGATCCTAGAGAAGCACACCGGCGACTTGTACCGCATCACCCAGAAAGCCAATGAAGCTGTGAGGCAGTACCTAGATCGATTCAACAAGGAAATGATCTCTGTCAAGAACCTGGATGTTCCCACAGCTATCGAAGCATTCAGGAGAGGACTAACCTATAAATCTAGATTGTATTATGAATTGACCAGGTACCCATGTGGCACATTCGAAGAGGTCAGGGCCAGAGCTATGGCTGAGATACGTGTCGAAGAGGACGAGGCGTCCAGGTACGTAAGCGAGCCTAGCTATGATCGGAAATCCCAGAACCAGAAGAAGACTGATTGGCGCCATCACCATATCAGAAGCGCGAAAGTAATAACGTAGCCAGCAAGGCCACAGGTAAATCGTCTAACAATGATTACCCTTCCATTGCTTCCTACTGTTTTAACGTGGATGCAGGAGGCGTAGTAAACGCATTAGAAAAGCTGGGAACCACAGTTAGGTGGCCTCGCAAAACGACAGACCAGACAGCGAGAAGGACACCACCAAGTGGTGTAGCTACCATGGCGACCATGGCCATCGAACAGAAGAATGCAATGCTCTCAAAAAGGAGGTGGCTGGCTGCTCAAGAAGGGCTATCTCGAGCACTTGATGGGGAAAAGGGGCAGCAAGAAGATAAAGCTGGCCCCAGCCAGCAACAGCCTCATCCGCCACCTGAGCCCCTGCACGATAAGGTAATCAATTCTATCTCTGGAGGTTCAGAAATATGTGGACTAACATACTCTGCAGCCAAGAGTTTGCTCGAGAAGGTTCCAAAATGCACCTAGCCCGCTGAGGAGTGCTGAAGAGAAAAAGCTCAGAAGCATGACCATCAGCTTCGACGAAGAAGATGGAGATGAAGAAGCTGATAATCATGACGGCCTCGTCGTGTCTCTCACCGTCAGCAATTGCCTCATGAAGCGAGTCTGATAGACAATGGCAGCTCAGCTAATATCATTTTCAAAAGTGCTCTAGAAAGCATGGGGCTGCAGGAAGCTGATATCCTCAGGAAAGCAACCGTTCTGTTCGGGTTCAATGGCGAGCCAGCTACAACGCTCGGAGAAATCGTATTGCCCACCTATGCAAAAGGAGTCAACCTCCAAACCAGGTTCAATGTGGTAGATTGTCCCTCAGCATACAACATCATAATGGGGACACCATGGATCCACAAAATGCGAGCTGTACCTTCCACCTATCACCAGACTATTAATTCCCTACCAAGTGGGGAGTACAAGAAATCAGGGGCGATCGCAAGCTGGCTAGGGAATGCTATAGCATATCTCTAAAAGCAAAAAAGGAATCTATCTAGCAATTACAGCAAGGTCCAGCGCCAGCCAAGCCAACAGATCAAGATGTAGATGAAGTGGCGTTGGACCCAGCAAAGCCAGAGCAGACCGTGCAGATTGGGGCATCCCTCCAGCTGAGGAGAAGCAGCGGATTATTGAATTCTTAAAGAAAAATGTAAGCTGTTTTGCATGGAGCCATGAAGAATGGTAGGCATTGAGCCTGACATCATCACCCATAAGCTAAACGTCGATCCCAACTCAAAGCCCGTGAAGCAGAAAAGAAGGAAGTTTGCTCCAGAAAGAAATATGATAGTCAACGAGGATGGACAAGCTACTCAAAGCTGGCAAAATCCGAGAAGTCAAATATCCCGATGGCTAGCTAACGTGGTGGTTGTTGGAAAGAAAAATGGCAAATGCGGGTGTGCATCGATTTTACAGATCTCAATAAGGCGTGCCCAAAGATCCATTCCCGCTGCCACATATTGATGCATTAGTGGACGCTACAGCTGGCCATGAAAGGCTACATTCCTAGATGCGTATCTCAGGTTACAATCAGATACTAATGGATCCTGCAGACCAAGAAAAGACCGCCTTCATGACTGAAAGAGGCATCTATTGTTACAAGGTAATGCCCTTTGGGCTAAAAAATGCGGGTGCCACCTACCAGCGGCTAGTCAACAAGATGTTCGAGAAGCAGCTGGGGGACACGATGGAAGTCTATATAGATGACATGCTGGTCAAAACAAAGAAAGCAGAGGATCATGTGGACCACCTGCAGAAACCTTTGAAGTCTTAAAGAAGTATGGGATGAAGCTCAATCCTAGCAAGTGTTCCTTGGCGTCCCAGCAGGCAAGTTTTTGGGCTACATAGTCACCCAGCGAGGAATAGAAGCCAATCCCAGCCAAGTGCAAGCACTAATCAACATTCAGTCACCGCGAAACCTGAAAGAGGTCCAGAAGCTGACAGGAAGGGTAGCTGCACTGAACAGATTCATATCCAGATCATCCGACAAGTGCCACTGTTTTTACAACGTGCTAAAAAAGAATAAAGGATTCAACTGGACAGATGAGCATGAAGCTGCATTGCAGGATCTGAAGGCCTACCTGGCTCAACCTCCCCTATTATCAAAGCCATCCACAGGAGAGACTCTCCAGCTGTATCTAGCTGTTAGCAGCAAAGCGGTAAGTGCGGTACTAGCCAGGGAAGCGAAAATCAACAACTCCCAGTTTATTACGTTAGCAAATCCTTGCTGGATGCTGAAACCAGGTACACATCACTTGAAAAGTTAGTGTTAGCTTTATATATGGCATCTCGTAAGTTGAGGCACTATTTTGAGTCTCACCCCATTCATGTTATGACTAATTACCCCATCAAAGCAGTATTACGAAAACCTGAGCATTCAGGGAGAATGGCCAAATGGGCCATATCCCTGAGTGCACATGACATTAGGTATCTACCCAGGACAGCTATAAAATCGCAAGCCCTAGCTGACTTTGTGGCAGACTTTAGCCCTGACTTAGCGCTACCGCTGAGAAGAAGTGCGCCACTTAACAAAGTAGGTAAATCAGGCTCATGGCAGCTGTATGTAGATGGATCTTCAAACTTCAGAGGGGCTGGTCTAGGTATAGTGCTAAAGTCGCCACAAGGGGACATGATAGTACGCGCTATCTGCTGCGATTTTAAAGCTACCAACAATGAAGCTGAATATGAGGCCTTAATAGCAGGTATGACACTAGCACATGATTTAAAAGCTAACAGTTTGCGTGTCTTCAGTGATTCGTTGCTAATAGTAAGCCAGGTAAATGGAGAGTACGCAGCTAAAGATTCTAAAATGGCCTCTTACCTGAGCTAGCCAAAGACAAAGCCAAGCTATTCGAAGAGTTCAGCATAAAGCAGATCCCAAGGGACCAGAATACCAAGGCGGACGCCCTAGCTAACCTCGGATCAGCTCTCAGAAAATGCGATTTCAAATCAATACCTATAGCCCACCTAGCTGAGCCAGCTATCAGCAAAGAGGTAAACATGGTGCAAACAGATGACAACCAGGCAGGAAGTACTAGCTGGACCCAGCCAATCATCGATTTTCTGGAGAGGGGCATCTTGCCAGAAGATAAGCTGGAAGCTAGGAAGCTGCGAATGAAAGCCACAAGATATCATGTTATTTCTGGCACTCTATTCAAAAGAGCTTGCGCCAGCTACGATCTATTACAAAGTGCTTAGACAAAGACCAATGGGAGCCCACCTCAAGGAGTTCCATGAAGGTGAATGCGGTCTCATGCAGCTGGAAGAAGCTTATCAAACAAAATCCTAGCATACGGGTATTATTGGCCAACCATGCGTGCTGATGCTAAGAAGTATGTGCAAAAATGCGAAAGCTGCCAAAAACACGCAGGCATGACACATCAGCCAGCTGAGATATTGCACCCCACCTTAACACCCTGGCCTTTCATGAGGTGGGGCATGGACATTGTGGGGAAATTCCTGTAGCTCCAGGGCAAAAAGTTTTCATGTTAGCACTCACGGACTACTTCTCTAAATGGATCGAGGCTGGGGCATTCCAGCAGGTGAGAGATAAAGAAGTAATATCCTTTTTGCATACTAACATTATCTGCAGATTCGGGGTACCCAGCGAAATCATTTGTGATAACGGATCACAATTCATAAGTGACAAGACAAGGCAATTCTGTCACGAATGGAACATCAGCTTGATAACTTCCACACCTAGATATCCGCAAGCTAACGGACAAGCTGAGTCCAGCAATAAAGTAATTATCAATGGCATTAAGAGGCGCCTAAAAGCTAAGAAGGGAAGATGGGTAGAAGAGCTACCTAAGGTGCTGTGGGCAAACAGAACAACACCAAGAGGCGCCACAGGAAGAACTCCTTTTTCACTTGTGTATGGATGCGAGGCGGTGCTACCTGCGGAAGTAGCTGTCCCTACAGCTAGATATGGATTGATGACTCCTGAAGCCAACGACAAAGAGCTTAGCTACGACCTAGATTCCATTGAAGAATTAGAGATAATGCATTAATACGAATGGCTGCACAACAGCAAATAGTGGCTCGTAGCTTCAACAAGAATGTCAAAGCTAAAGTATTCAAGGTAGGAGATTGGGTTCTAAGGAAAGTTTTCCAGAATACCCAAGAGTCAATGCAGGTAAGTTAGGGATCAGCTGGGAAGGCCCCTATCTAATCGATCAAGTAGTTGGAAAAGGAGCTTATCGTCTAACTACTAAAGATGGAAAAGCATACCTAGAAGCTGGAACGCTTCTCACCTTAAGCTATATCATTTCTAACCTGGGGCACTACCAGGTTACTATCGGCCAAAGACGCCAGAATCTTTAAAGGCAACCACTGCTTTGCACAAAGCATTGGTCCACCAGGTAAACAACCACTTAATTTGTCTAACGACTTAAGTATTTTATGCTCGTAGCAGCAAGCCATCTAAAGTCCACTTCATACGCAGGTAAACGCAAGGGGTTGCACACCCAGGTGGGTAGCTGGAATTTGAGATCCAGCTACAAGGTCGTAGCACCAGCATCAAGCAGCTAAGGGTTGGACCACCCAAACTTAGCTGAATGGTCGTAGCACCAAGGAAACGGGCCCAACCTAAGTTGAACAACGCTTACCCCAGGTAAATATGTTGTTCTAATATCTAAGAACAAAGAGCATGCATGTAACTTAAGTACTCATCAAAGTATCAATAGCTAAGATCAAAAGGCAAAGACATAAGTTCAAACGATTAAATTGCTGAAAGAAAATATGTTCTTACAAAAACACATTGCCCCCATAGGCAATGGTAAAAGTATCCAAGCTAATTAAAACTAAATTGTTCCAAAAGAAAAGCTGATGAAAGTCTGAAGAATTAAGAGATCACGCTGGCGTCACATCGCCAGCAACCTTGTCCTTGTCACCAAGAACAACACCTTCTGGCTGGTTGAGAGAAGGAGGGATTCAGCTGTAGCTTCTCCGAATCATTTGTTTTGCCACCTGTAGCTAAAGCTTCCAGGGCGGTCATAGAATCCAGCTTGAGGAATCTGTCAATATAGAAATTGACACCCTTGTCATCTAGCTTCTTGAACTTAATCAGGAAAGCTAGCTTCGCAGTTTCTAATTTTTGCTTCAGCTTGGATGTCAAAGCCCTCTCCTCAGCTTCTCTTACAGCTGCAGCCAGGCGTGCATTTTCCTCTCCGCCTCAGCTATCTTCTCATCTTTTTCCAGCCTCTCTTTCTCCATTAATTTTTGCTCAGCAGCTAACTTGCTCTCAGCATCCAGCCGGGACTGTTTCTCCCTCTCCAGCTTAGCTTGGTGGCTCAAATTGTCCTTTTGCAGACGAGCCACCTTATCCTAGGGTAGCAACAGTCCGCAAGCTGTCCCTGGCAGCTATGCAACTCTGGGAAAGCTGGCGAAACAACAAAAATCATAAGTATAAAGCGGCATTGATCATTTTCCTTATCTAAAGTAGGTCAAAAGATGTTACTAACCTGTAGGGATAGCTGGACAGCATGGTTCAGGATGACCTCAGGGTCCTGTCCCTTTAACCTCTTTTGTGCAGCTGGGAATACGAGCTTGTCAGCTGCAGGCCAGATCCCACCTTCTAGACCTTCTTCAGCTAGAAAGTCAGCAGGAAAGCTCACAAGGACCTCATCCCTAGGAGAATCAGTCGTGATGTCAATGGTGGTTGGGATGGAGGATGAGCGTAGGTTCTTGCGAGGAACTCTTTCAATCTGAGACTGCCCAGAAGAAGCAGCTGATCTCTTCTATTCTTGAGCCTGTCCATTGTCCTCGTCGGACAAGTTACTGGATCTGCTGGAGCTGCATGAATGAGAAAACTTAGTTGGCCTAATATCTAAGAATTGTGAGCAAAGTAAAACTGCACCAAAAATCAAAATTACCTGTCGACATCGAGTTAGTGCGAGAAGATGCTCTGGAATCTAAGGGTAGAACCTCGGTAGGAGCTGCGAAGGTGCGTTCCTCAACAGGAAACTTGAGCAGTTCAGGTAATCTCTCAGCTTGTTCAGGGATCTGGGAGATAACGGGGCCAAGACCTGCAAGAAAAACAAGGTAAGAACCTAGTTAATTCATTTTTAGGAGCAAAACGCAAATTGAACAGATAAGTACCTTTATTAGACCAACCCCCAACTAGATGGTTCCCAGCTTCGCCCAGCGAATCCTTCACTACGAAGAAATACCTAGTCTTCCATAGAGAGTCAGAAGCGATTGTGCCTTCTATCAAGGGGGGGAGGGGAGCCTTGGCCCTAAAAGTTATGAAACCCTTGTTTGATTTCCAACACTATAGGCGGTCAAAAGCTCGTTTAAAGAAAAGGGTTGTGCCATGTTTTAGTTAATGTCTTAAAGTCGAGCAAGTTTTCCAAAAAGCCGGCATCAGCTGGCAAGGGATAGGTGTAAAACCTCCATAAAGGACCTAGTGAGGGGAGAAAACTCGTAATTATACCCTAGGTAGAAAGGGTGTTCATAATAGCAAATGTAGTCTTCCGGGCAGATTTCGGGTCTGCATGTAGGAGTAGGGAGTATGATCTGAGTACTTTCAGGGAAACCCCCTAAAACTTTGAGCATCTCTATATCTCGCTCAGTAACAGATGAAGCAACATCATCTATAGCTCTGCCCATCAGAAAAAGCGAAAGATCTAAAAGAAAATTCTTGAGGAAACAAACGAAAGAGAAAGGTTTACCTGAGGAGAAAAGGAATTCGCAGAAAATAAAGTGAAAGTTCAAGAAGGGCTGAGAGGTCTTTAAATACTGATAGCTCAACGGTAGCCTAAGCTAACGGATAAGTATTTAATGTTGCTTAAAATTTATCTTTCTATTGTTGATAAGTAATCAATTATCTGATAGTTTTATCTTCTCCCAAGAAAATTATCTTTTCAAATGGCTAGATGAGTTTATCTTTTAAAATTTTTATCTACAAACGTTTTTCCTCGAAGAAAAAGATAAAAATCTTCTAAGATAGCACAAATTTATTTTTGAGCTTTTTGCTAACAAGTATTTTGTTTTGGTTGGTAACTTGCGATTTTAACTCAGTTGCGCCTAGGTTGGCATCACAAGTTAGGGGCAATTGTTATGTCCTAAAAATTTTGCTAAGCTGAATCTGCAAGATATACATCCGTCCTAGCTAGAAGTTATCAGGTAGCAGCTACAGCAAGCAGGAACGAAGGGAGTTGAATAAATTTGATTCAAAGAGCATTGGATACTGACCAAGATCAAGTCAAATAATGCTGTTGCGCCTACAAAATAGGGTTGACAAAGTCATTAAGCAGAAGTGGAGATACTCCTTGATATTAGGAGATCATGGCATCATATTAGGAGATTAGTTATGCAACGTAAACATGTAAAGCAACGTTATAATAAATGTATGGATATAAATAGGAGTGGAAGTATTGGGGAAAAGGCAGTTCATTAACATTGCTTACATTAGAACACTTCCATTTACTTTCACAAATATTTACAAGTGTATTTAGTATAAGCTATAAGCTGCTAGCTGCTAGCTATAAGTTGTAATCTTCCTACATAGTGGATTGGTGGACTCAATTCCACCCGCGGTTTTTACCCTCTTCTTGGGGTTTTCCGCGTCACCATTTCTTGGTGTCTCTGTCTCCTCTTTGCATCCTCTTTTAATTTCGTAGCTAGCATCCCTTGTTATTGCATCTCCATTAGCTGTAGATCCTCAGCTAAGTTCTGCCTGATCAGAATTTGGCATAAACACTCGATATTTAATGAATTGAGTAGAATTGTTGCAAGTTGCAAACATGCAAACAGTGAAAGAAACGACATCAAAGAGTAGAAACAGTAGTGTGAAAATGTGCCGTCTTTCAAATGAAATAAAAAAAGTATTGAACATATCCCTTTTTAACTACCCACCTGATTATGGAACATCAAAAGAAGACATCAAGTCAAACCATGAACTTAATCAGTGAAGAAGGCAGTGATTGTAAAAGCTATCCACCAGAAAATTATTTAATGTGTTCATTCATTATCCGAATTGACAAAAGCCCATCTCTGAATAATAGTCTCTAAATGATATTCACACTTCTACTTTACTTCCCTTTTTGGTAAAATTTTCTACACTCTTAACTCTCCAATAGGACCAAAAACGCAAAAAGTCCCAAAATTGTAATGAGAAAATCGGTTTCTCAACTCTTTTAGTCATAAGTCACGCAAGTCAAATTGTCAAAATTGGTTAGCCAGGAGAAAAAGTCATCAAAACCTTCCTTCACCACTACAAAAGGTCATCATTCCATTCCTCCCAAAAGATGTTGATCAAACTCTTCCTTTAAAAAATCAATAGGTATAATTGTTGCACTATGCATATGTGTTGTATTGTTATCGGGACCATATACACTTTGTATGTTAGATTTATCGGTTTTTTCACCAAATACCTCTGACAAAAAAATTTATTCACCCAATACCTCAACTTTTTTCAAAATTCACCAGATACAATTTTAAAAAAATTCACCAGATACCCTTATTATTAACGGACGTTAGTGTTCCGTTAGCCTGTATTTACAAGTTTGCCATAAGTCAACTTAATTAGCCCTAAGCCAACCTAATTAAGCCCTAATTAACCTAATTAACCTAATTAACCTAATTAACTCTCCCTAACCAAACCCCAACCCCCAACCCCCAAACCCTAGACCCACCATCCACCACCCAACCCCAGCCCAGGCCCGGCTCAATACCGATCCAACCGGTTCAGTGGAACAGGGCCTCAAGTTTATGGGGGCCCAAATTTAGTTGGCAAGCGAAGGAAATTTTTTTGGCAAACTGAAAAATATAGTAAGCGTGATTTGTGCAACGCTTCTTACCTTCTTCAACCTTCCATCTTCCACAGTTCTCTCTCTTCTATTACATCTATTAATTACTCTCTTTATTCAAGGAAATATCTCATTTTCAATCTCAAATTTGGCCAAAGAAGCCCTTTAATATCATTACTCATTCCATATTTCCAATTCATATCGAGAACACCAAAAAGAAGGTTTTCAATGGGAAGATAAAAGTTCTCTATTTATTTGCAATTTAGATTCAACTCATATTCAAGAAGTCAATTTCTTTTAGCATCCAAAAAACAAAAATCAAACGGTGGTTTATATAATACGGGAAGATTTGTTCATATTTTGATTGTTGGAAGTGAAAAATCAAGAACAGGTGGGCTACTTTGTTTGCAAAGTCTTTAATTTAAAATAATTTACTTTTTTTATGCCATTTTCCTGGTAGAGATTTAAATCAATTCTGAAAATTCTTAATTTTAAATTATAATTTACTATAATGTATAATTGCAACTACTTGTGGTTTGGTGTTTTTTTTGGGTGAAGCATGCTCTTGTTTTTTGTGAACATTCTGAAATTTTTGGTGAATTTTTCGGCGAAGCATGCTCTTGTTTTTGTAAACAATCTGAACTACATACTAGATAGTAGATACTACATGTTTCTCATTGTATCCAGTAGTGGGCCTAAGGAAACTCCAATTAAAAAAAATCTGTTTTTTTAATGTCATATGTAACAATCTGAATGTCATCTGGAACTATGTAAACAATCTGAATTTACTTTGGTTGTGTTTTTTTTTCGTTCGAGAATGCAGTCTGAATCTCCCATCATATTGATGGTTTTATTGAAATATCATACTTCTATTTGATAAGAATTAAATAGTATTATTATTTTGCCTCTACATCTTATTCATAAAAATTGTAATATAATAATAATTTTTTTGTGTGCAATTGTGTGTTATATATTGAATAATTGTCCTTTAAAAAATTTATAGGGCCTCAATTTTGTACTTAGCACGGGGCCTTTAAATTGTCGAAGATGGCCCTGCCCCAGCCCCACCCCCTCCCCCTCCCCTCTCCCTCGCCGGCAACCCCCTCCCCCTCGCGCCGCCTTTCCGGCAGCCCCCTCCCCCTCCCTCACTCTCGTCGCGCCTCCCCTCCCCCTCCTTCCTTCCTTCGCGCTCCTCTTTCCGGCAGCCCCCTCCCCCTCCCTCACTCTCGTCGCGTGCGCCTCCCCTCCCCGTTCGTTGCGCCTCCCCCTCCCTCACTCTCGCCGCCGCTGCTGCTGTTTCTGCTGCTGTTGTTTCTGCTGCGACGAGAGTAAGGGAGGGGGAGGGGGCTGCCGAAAAGAGGAGCGCGAAGGAAGGAAGAAGAGGGAGGGGAGGCGTGAATGAGGCGAAGGGAGGGGAGGGGGCTGACGCGACTGGCGGGGTTGCCGGCAAGGGAGGCGGCGCGACTGGCGGGGAAGGGGAGGGGGGTTGGGTGGTGGGGCTGGGGTTGTTGAGGGGTGGTGGGTTAGGGGAGAGAGTTAGTTAGGTTTTTTTAGAGTTTTTTAGAGTTCTTTAGGGTTTTTTAGGGTCAATTAACACTAATGACTAACGGAGTTAACCGCCGTTAGTCATTAAGGGTATTATTTGTCATTTTTTTAAAAATTTGAGGTATCTGGTGAATTTTTTTAAAAGTTAGGGGTATCTGGTGAATTTTGAAAAAAACTTTGGTGAATAAAGTTTTTTGTCAGGGGTATTTGGTGAAAAAACCTTAGATTTATTTTTGCCAAACCGATTAGCTGTGTATAACCTTAGAGTTGTATGGTAACACCTCAATTTTCTTTTTTTTTTTTAAAAAAAATTATTTTAATATGAAACTCCTTATTGAGAAACTTGAGAGTATTATTGCCACCTGATAACGTTAAATGCTTTAGTACTAACTACTAACTGAACTTCAGCTAATGCAGCGGAATAACTAAATTAACTTTTCTTTTTTGAAATAAATTTATTGTACAACTATATAACAATGGAAATACATTAAAGAAAATAACAACTCCTTGACTAATTATGATTCCTCAGTAGCTCCCCATATGAAGTATGCATCATATCAACCTGTAAATTCTGCTTGCCAAAATAGGGTTATCACAGGGACAAAACAAATAAAAGCGTGTCAATAAAAATATTGAGTACATGTATAAGCGGAATAATATTAAACACTTGAAATATTTAATTTAGAAGAACCTTTATTGAATATTTGATAATACTTGTATAATATAAAATATAGGGATATTCCATTTGGTACCATTGTACTTTTGGCTTTTCCATTTGGTACCACTATTTTTCAGATATTCTACATGGTACACTTAATATTGAATTTATTCTCTATTGTAGCATTCAACTAAGTAAAGTGTTAATTTAAGTTAGAATAGGCTAGAGTTTTACTTCGATTTACATGTTTTAATTTGCGTTAAGGTTTTAGTAATTGTTTTAGTCGTTAAGGTCAAAGTTGAGGTCATATTTGACAATAAAAAGACATAGAATATTATGATCGTTTTTATGAAAATTTGACTGAAAAATAGAGCTTTAAGGGTTAAAACGACACCCTAAAATCTTAATTTATTAAATTTTTGCAACTGCAAATAGAAACATGCAAACTCAAACAAAATCGTATTCTTATTCAACCATTAACTAACAATTTACTTAAAAAAATGGTATGATAAAGATTAATATTAAATTAGAGTGGTATCATGTGGAAGTTTAAAATAACAGTGGTACCAAATGGAAAAGCCAAAAATTTAATGGTACCAGATGGAATATCCCTAAAATATATAACCTTGATAAAAATCTTTTTTCTTGCCTAGGTACCTTTCCTAAAGTTTGCACATCCCCCAAGTTTGGTATTCCTTACTGAGTCTATTACGAGGGATTACTGCCTTGTCCACATATACAAAAAGTACATGAGTAAATAATATAATGGCTACCGTTCTTGCTAATAAATAAAAGTCGTTGCCTGGGTAATTAATAATAGCTATCGTTTTTGCTAATACTCCCTCCGTTTCCTAAAGATCTTCCCACTTACTGTTCCTACATATACCAAGGAAAATCAAGTTGTGTGGGGCATGGTGTGAGTAAAGTAGGAGAGAGAAAGGGTTAAGATAAATAAACAAATAAAAAGGGGTTAAAGTAGGAGAGAGAAAGGGAGTAAAATTGAATTAATAATGTAATAGTGGACCATATGATAGTGACATGAGAGGGTAAATAGGGAAATTTGTTTTGCCAAATAAGGAATAAAGCAAAAGTGGGAAGATCTTTTGGAAACACCCTTAAACGGAAAGTGGGAAGATCTTTAGGAAACCGAGGGAGTAAATAACAAGTCGTTGCCTCTTTATAATTGCGATCATAAAATATCATGTATCTAATAAAAATTCTTCTGAAATAATCCTCCGTTAATAAGAATAGTACTACTTATGAATTTAGCCATATAAAGACATAAATAAAATAACTTGCTTAAGAGGTAACTTTTGAAAACTAATAATAGTTCAAAACAACTCCTTTTTAAATATTTAAACATGAATCTAAAGATCAAACTCTTTCTAAAATATTTGAATAGAAATTCAAAGATCAAACTTTATAATTATAATACGAAATACATAATTCAAAGTTCATAAATAAAATTTGTAAACATCTAAACATGTTCATATAAAACAGATATAGTTCATAATAAAATTCATAAAACACATGTATTTCAATCCAAAATATTTTCCTAAAAACATGATACTACACTTGCAAAGCAATTATTAAAGATCTATATATACACGCACCTTGAAAATCAATAACTACTAGGAGAGAAGACACATGGTAGGCTAAGAGAGAGAGACAAAGAGTTAAAACTTGAGAAAAGAGATCTATTTCTCAAATTTGGTGGGAAGAATATGATGGGTAGAGACCCATATTTATAGTAGTTGGATAGGTAGAATCGGAATAGGACTAGGAAACTAAAATATGAATTTAAGAAAAAAGATAAACTAATCTAGCTAAGATCTAAGTAATATTTATAATTATCCAACTAAGATTTGGAAAAGATATAAATTTTCCCATAATACATAATTATATAAGGTGAAATAACTAAAAGATAAGCAAAGAGGAAAAAAGAACAAAAAAGTAACCAAAACTTCATTAAACAACCGCGTGAGAATGGGCCGGAATTTTTTTATCTTTTTATCTTTTGCAAAAAAAAAAAAAAAATCCTATTTGTTCTTCTTTTCTTTTCTAAACTTTTTTAGATTTTTTTTTAAACATTTTAAAATTGTGTTACCAAAGTACTTGAGTTTTAAAACTAGTAAACTTAGGTCCAACATCTATTTGGGTTACAATTTATTTTTAAAATACTCAAAATCTTTTATAAAAGCCTATTTTTAAAAGCCTTTTTAGTAAATAACAAGTCTTTTTAATAACCATATAATTTCTAAAAGTATAAACATTAACTTACCAAAAATACGGAGTATTACAGACTAGCCCCCTTAAAAGAAGTTTCGTCCTGGAAACTTGAAGCAAGCAAGTAAGAAATATAGCAATTAATTTACATATACCAAATTATTTCTATTAAAGTAAGTTGTCTCACTTAATAACTCATAAAATAAGTCAAAAGTAGGTCAAAAATAGCGTTTTAAGTTAAAAGCACGAAACTCTATCGCATTCTACCTCCCTTAAAAGGTGTTACACCCCGTAACTCGCTAAGGCTTGAAACTTGACTTAAAATTATTTACCTACTTTGTAATCAATAATATAAGAATCTTTGATCCTACTTTATTACAAATCAAAATCAAATCAATTCATCATTATTTACAAGCAAAACTTGTTAGTATACATACTAACACAACATATACTTGAAGAAAAAAAGACTTCCTTACTTAGCTCCTCAAAATTATAACTCCTCGAAATTCATCTTCAAATTTTTCTTAAAATACCATAATTAATATTATCTCAAAAATAGACAGTAGTCAACTAGGACTTGAGATAGTAAATAAACAATCTTTTCTTGAAAATTTATACAATCTTTTCCTGAAAATTCATACTCCCTCCGTTTCATTTTAATTCACACACTTACACTTTTAATTTCACGCATGCCAATGTAAAACTTTGAAGACATATATCTTTAGTTTTGTATTTGTAAAAATTATAAAAAGTACATATTAATAAAATACATAGTAAGACGAATCTAACAAGATCCCACATGTCTATGTTTTTATTCACGTATAAATCACAAACAAGAGTCAAAGTGTAATTTGTGAATAGTGTAAAATGTCAAAGTGTGTAGATTAATATGAAACGGAGGGAGTACAATCTTTATTAACTCCTTCACATAATATAAACTCAATGCTTAAATCCATAATATAATAAAAATACGACTATTCTTTCCAAAATCAATGACCTATATTGATTAGTTTCTTCCCTTTTTCTCTTTTATTAAGCTCTAGATTTCTCCCAAAAGAATATATTTCTTCTATTATTAGAGTCACTTATTAATTTCAATAAGTGATATACCCAATCCTTATAGTCACTCTATTTTTCATATTGCCAAAACAACAATTATTGTGAATATTCTATCACTTAAGCAATAGCTTAAGCTTAATCCATAATACTCCATTTGACACTCAATAATCCTCCAAAATCAACTTATCATACATTTAGAGAGTTCTAATATCTTACTTCCACCTGTTAAAACAAAAACGACAATCTAGAGAAACCTACTAAAAATTCAAATATTGTTTTGCTTCATACTTTATTTGCTTAACTGTAATAACTCTTTTTAAAATATTTGTGATTCAGCATATGGGAAAATTCCTTAATTAAATCCAGCTTCAAATATGGTACCTCGTATACCTGTAATGTCCTCATGATATCCCTTATTTTTTTTCACTTTTTTTAAGGTAATATCTATATTGAAGCTAAACTAGTGTTGACTATACCCATAAACAAAATATATAACTTATCTAAATCTTAATAATTCCTCCAAGCTAGTATAAACCATTAATCTCCTACTTGTTTTCACAATCATAAATTTTTCCTTCCTTACTCATGTCACTATATATTAGAGGTCACCCAACTGAATAAACTTCGAATTACTATTTCACAATTCTTAGCATATAACATAATGTATTGTCTTCTTCACTCCTACTAAAAAAAAGTAACTACTAAACTTCTTTCCTTCATAGGAATAAATCAAGATAATTTTCACTTTTAATGAATCTAAAATAGTCAACTAGTCTTACCTTGAAGTCATAGGTTCTCCTAGCACTTATAAATCCACAAAATAAATGTATTGATGCTTTATACAATGTATATAAATCACTTTGCGTGAATAGGATCACATGCATACATGTCATATACGATGCTAAAAAATAGGTTCATCTTGTAGAAAATATCTACCCCAAAAAATATGCCTTAAGAGATCGTAATATCCCAACTTGCAAGTAACTTCATAATAACATGTCATAAAAGATGGAATAATAACTCAATTATTATAATAAATAATAAACTCTTTCTTTTGCTTATGAAAAATACAAAGATTTTCATATTAACTTGACAATAAGTCACACTTCCTTAAAATATATTCAAAACAATCATATTACAAATAGAACAATATACACTAAACAATTCTTATAATTCCAATAAACATATATAGATTTATAAGTAAAATAAGGATTGAAGGTTGACATAATAGTCAAATTAAAAATAACATTTGAACTATAATTTGAAATGAATCAAAAAAAATATATTTGAAATTCCTAAAAATCCAAATTATATATATATATATATATATATATATGACCAAAAGAGTTATTTACCTGAGTACTAGGTTCATTGTATATGAGCAATTAGTCGAGTGAGTTCCCAGGAAAGAGAGGTGCGACACAAATGACCAACTTAAGTACCAAGTCTTTCCTTAGCCAGAACTTTTCGCAGAAAAACAAATCTACATACTTATTCCGTTCTTCAAAATATAAATCTGAAAATATTTATACTTGAAAAAATATAAGTATTTGCTTAAAAAAGTAAGAAGTATTTTTTTTTCACATAATATAAAATTTCAAAAAAAGTGCAAATAAAATGCGACACTCTATCTTATATGCCCTTCCTAGATCTACCCATATTGACTGTTTATTTTATTTTCAAAAAGAACCTGGAAAACTGATACCACTTTGTAATACCCCCAAATTTCTCTCTTTTTATTTTAATATAAAACTCCGTGAGAAACTTTATAGTATTACCGCCACGTGATAACGTGAAAGGCTTTAATACTAATTACATACTCCCTAAACGTCAACTAAGGACCTGTTCTCTTCGGCATAAAACAACTAAAGTGAATTGAATTGAACTGAACTAAACTTAATCGAACTGAACTGAAATGAATAGTGATATGTGACAGTAAAAGTATTGTCCACAGCTGAACTGATTTGAACTGAAAATAAGCTGGGGAGGGCCTGTTCTCCCCATCTTATTTTCAGTTAGTTCAGTTCAGTGCAGTTCAGTTCAGTTCAGTTCAGCTCAGCTCAGCTCTGGACAATAATTTTACTCTCAGGGCCTGTTCTCCCTAGCTTATTTTCAGTTCAGTTCAGTTCAATTCAATTCAGTCCAGTTTAGTTCAGTTCAGTTTAATTCAGTTCAGTTCAATTCGATTCAGTTCAGTTCAGCTCTAGATAATACTTTTAGGGCTTGTTCTCCCCAACTTATTTTCAGTTCATTTCATTTCAATTTAGTTCAGTTTAATTCAATTCAGTTCAGTTCGATTCAGTTCAATTCACTTCAGCTCTGGACAATGCTTTTACTCTCACATATCACTATTCAGTTTAGTTCAGTTCAGTTTAATTGTTTTATGCCGAAGAGAACATGCCCTTACTCTCACATATCACTATTTATTTCATTTCAGTTCAGTTCAGTTCAATTCAGTTCAGTTGTTTTATGCCGAAGAGAACATCCCCTTACTCTCACTTATCACTATTCATTTTATTTCATTTCAGTTTAGTTTAGTTCAGTTCAGTTCAGTTCAATTCAATTCAATTCAATTCAATTCAATTCAATTCAATTCAATTCAATTCAATTTAGTTCAATTCACTTCAATTCAATTCAATTCAGTTGTTTAATGCCGAAGAGAACATACCCTTACTCTCAAATATCACTATTCATTTCAGTTCAATTCAGTTCAGTTCAGTTCAATTCAATTTAATTCAATTCAGTTCAATTCAATTAGATTTAGTTCAATTCAGTTGTTTTATGCCGAAGTGAACAACCCTCACATATCAATATACATTTCAGTTCAGTTAAGTTGTTTTATGCCGAAGAGAACATGCCCTAATGCAGCCGAATAACTGAACTAACTCCTCTTTGCTGAAATAACTTTGTTGTACAACTATATAACATTGAAAATACAGAAAATAAAATAACAACTCCTTCACTAATTATGATTCCTCACTAGCTCCTCATATGAAGTATGCATCATATCAACCTGTAAATTCTGCTCGCCAAAATACGATCATCACAGGGACAAAGCCATAAAATAAAACAAATAAAAGCATGTCAGTAAAAATACTGAGTACATGTATATGCGGAATATGAAACACGTTATATAATTAAACATTTGAAATATTTAATTTCGAAGAACCTTTCTTGAATACTGATAATACTTGTTTAATAGAAAATTTATAACTTTGATAAAAATCTTTTTCCTTGCCTATGTACCTTTCCTAAAGTGTGCACAACCCCCAAGTTTAGTATTCTGACTGAGTCTAATACGAGGGGTTACTATCTTGTCCACATGACTTATACAAAAAGTACATGGGTAAATAATATAATGGCTATTGCTCTTGCTAATAAATAACAAGTCGTTGTCTGGGTAAATAATAATAGCTATCGTTCTTGCTAATAAAATAACAAGCCATTGTCTCTTTATAATTGCGACCACAAAAGATCATGTATCTAATAAAATCCTTCTGAAATAATCCTACCTAAAAAAGAATAGTATTACTAATAAATTTAGCCATACAAAGACATAAATAAAATAACTTGCTTAAAAGGTACGTAACTTTTGAAAAATAATAATAGTTCAAGCCAATTCCTTTTCAAATATTTAAACATGAATCTAGAGATCAAACTCTTTGTAAAATATATGAATATAAATCCAAAGATCAAATTTTATAATTATAATACGAAATACATAATTCAAAGTTCATAAATAAAAGGATTTTTTAACTCGAATAAGACAAACTTTGGGCCGTTCTCTCGCAATAATACAAACTTTTGATAATTTTTTAATAATACAAACTTTAGGCCAAAATTCCTCCAGTAGGTCAAGTTGACCGTTAACCTGTAAAACAGGTAGATTTTTTTTTAACTCCAAATCTCTTCCTCCTTCCCCTAGCCAACCAACTGAAAATGTGAAACCCCACTCCTACCCCCTCCCCCGACCTCACGGCTCCACCTCCACCCCCTCCTCCCACCCTCACCTCCATAGCTCCACCCCCACTCCCAACCCCACGGATGAAACCACCATCACCACCCCCTCCCCCATCACGAAACCGCCTCAAACTCACCACCCACGAAACCGCCTCAAACCCCTCCACCACAAAACCGCCTCAAACTCACCACCCACGAAACTGCCTCAAACTCACCACCCACGAAACCGCCTCAAACCCCCCACCACGAAACCGCCTCAAACTCACCACCACGAAACCACTTCCCCAGACCGCGTAACTGTGCGAAATTGTCGACAAAAACGACGTCTCCTCCTCCTCCAATTCGCCGATAATATCAAAATGACCGCCATTTTCGAAGATCGTATTGATTTCGCGCAGTGACGACGACGACTTGTTGTTGTGCCAGAGAGGATATGAGTTCCAGCGATCGAGAATGGCGTCGGAGTTGATTGGAGATGTTGAAGATATGATGAAGGTAATGGTCGTCGGAGGGGTGCGGTTTGGTTTCGGGGTGGGGGAGGGGCCAGAAATGGGGGTTGGTTGTCGAAGAGGTGCGGTTTAGGGGTGGGGGTGGGGTGGGGGGAGGGGCCAGGGGTGGTCGTCGGAGGGGTGCGGTGTGGTTTCAGGGTGAGGGAGGGGACAGAGATGGGGGTTGGTCGTCGGAGGGATGCGGTGTGCAGGCAGAGAGGGGCTGGGGGCAGGGGGTGGGGTGGGGTGGAGTAGTGAGAAAGAGAATGAAGGGAAGTTACCAACCGGTATTAACCTACTGGAGGAATTTTGGCCTAATGTTTATATTATTAAAAAATAATCAAAAGTTTGTATTGTTGCGAGAGAACGACCCAAAGTTTGTATTATTCCAGTTAAAAAATCCTAAATTTTGTAAACATTTAAACATGTTCATATAAAACAGATGTAGTTCATAATAAAACTCATAAAAACATGTATTTCAATCCAAAAATATTTTCCTAAAAACATGATGCTACGCTTGCAAAACAATTATTAAAGATCTACATATAGACACACCTTGAAAATTAAAAACTACTAGGAGAGAAGAGATATGGTAGGCTAAGAGAGAGAGAGAGTTTAAACTTGAGAAAATAGATTTATTTTTCAAATTTGGTGTGAAGAATATGATGGGTGGAGACCCCTATTTTGGATAGGTAGAATCGGAATAGGACTAGGAAACTAAAAGATGAATTTAGGAAAAAAGAGAAACTAATCTAGCTAAGATCTAACTATATAATATCTATGATCATCCAACTAATTTGAAAAAGATATAAATTATCCTATAATACATAATTGTATAAGGTAAAATAACTAAAAGATAAGAAAAGAGAAAAAAAGAACAAAAAACCAAAACATCATCAAACAACCGTGTGAGAATGCGCAGGAATTTTATTTTTTATCTTTTTATCTTTTGCAAAAACTTCTTTCTCCTTTTTTTTCTTCTTTTCTTTTCTAAACCTTTTTAGATTTCTTTCAAAACATTTTAAAATTGTGTTACCAAAGTACTTGGGTTTTAAAACTAGTAAACTTAGGCCCAACGTCTATTTGGGCTACAATTTATTTTTAAATACTCAAAATCTTTTATAAAAGCCTATTTTTAAAAGCCTTTTTAGTAAATAACAAATTTTTTTAATAACCATAAAATTTTTATGAGTATAAACATTAACTTAACAAATATACGAAGTATTACATGTATATATGATGTGGAAATACAAGGCAATACGCATTGATTGTTTTTACCCCAAACACGCACCACCACATTGGACTAACCTTGGCATTGTATCAGAGTCGGAAACTTGACCGACTTACCTGTGATATCGTCGCTCGAACTGCAGACCTTAGCCCCACCCACGTGACGTGCGAAAGGCCATTAAAGTAATAATGGGCGACGAGAAGAAAGATATTGTTATAGGGAACGAAGAGTGGACTGCGACTATTTGTTCTCCTTATTACTTGGGTTCCGGTGATCAACCAAAAAACGTGATTACTCATGTCATCTTCACCGGTGACAATTATGTGGCGTAGGCTTGAGCTGTGACGTTTTCCTTACGACCCCGACGCAAATATGGATTTGTTGAGGGAACGATCCCTAGACCCACTGACCAGAATGTTGTCCTTGATTGGGACAATGTGCATTCAATGATGGTATCCTAAATATTGCGGAGTATGGACTCGAAGATTGCGGGGAGAATTCCATTACATGAAAACGCTTGTGATCTGTGGGTGTATCTTGAATGGCGGTTTTGTGTGGCAAACGAGCCACGTATTCAGCAGATTAAATCTACGATTTCGGAGTGCAAACAAACAGGTTCCACGAGTATTGACGAGTATTATACGAAACTCATGGGATATTATGACGAGTTGGCACGGTTGAAGTCGTTGCCTTCGTGTGTATGCAAGTAAAGCCTCAATAAAATGAGCGAGTTGAGCATAAGCACCATCATATTTTGAATTTGAGTAGAGCCTTAATGTTCCAAGCTAATTTTAATATTCATTTTTAGGGGGAATGTGTTCTCACTACTGTTCATCTTATTAATCGTACGCCATCGGGGGTGTTGGGAAATAAAACTCCATATGAGATGATCTTTAGTCATGAACCCGATTTTGATGCTTTGAGGGTGTTTGTGTTTTGCTCACAGTCAAAAGTCCAAAGGGAATAAGTTTTCTCCTCGTAGCCGCAAATGTCTTTTTTGCCACGGGGAAAAAGGGGTGGAAAATGTATGATTTGGAGACAAGTGTCATCTTTGTATCTCGAGAAAAAGTCTCGTTGTAGTCAATCCCTTCAAGCTGATGATTGTGCAAAATAACCAAGCACGCTTTAAGATGCTCAAGACTGCCATCTGAATGATACTTGATTTTATAGACCCATTTACACCTAAGAGCCTTCTTGCCAGGAGGAATATTAGTCATAACCTAGGTGTTATTATCTTAGAGGGCATTAATTTCTTTCTGCATAGCCTCTCTCCACCTAAAGTCATTCATAGCTTCTTTAAAGCTTTTAGGTTCAACATCGTCGTCAACTGAGCAATAAAAGCACGGTGACGCATAGAAAAAATTATCACAATTCACAAAGTGAGCTAAACAATATGGAGTACTTGAGGGACATGAAGCATGTGATGAACCTCGAGAGGGGCCCTCTAGCTGCAGTGAATTAACAAAATAACCCTTGAACATACAACTGGGTTATTTGACTCTATGACCACGGCCCAACAAAGGTTCAAGTTTAGGATGAATGGGTGTGGGAAGTGTAGTGGGCTGGACTGAAGAACCAGATGCGGGAGAGGAGTCAACATAATTCAAGGTGAGCTAGGGAGCAGTATTGGGCGTGGGATGTGGAATGGGCTGGGCTAAGGGACCCAAACGCATCAGATGGAGAAGGACGAGGTGAAGTAGTTGGGTTAGAAGGGATAAGTGGTCCAGACATGAGAGTTGGGTCAGGGAGAGAGATTAGAGAGGGTCGGGTATTTATGGAGGATTCAGTGTTTGGGCAACCAGTGGGACCATTGGCCTGGATAGGAGTATTTGGGCTGGATGAGGCACCACCCACGAAACCGCCTCAAACCCCCCACCATGATGATGACTGTTCGCACTTTTCTTGCAATTGCTGCTGCTTGTACCTAGCAGGTTCATCAAATGGATGTTCACAATGCCTTCCTTCATGAAGATCTGGACAAGAAGGTATATATGAAGCTTCCTCCTGATCTTACTCCTACTGCTTCTGGTGAAGTGTGTCGTCTCTAGAATTCTGTTTATGGACTTAAGCAATCTCCTCGATGTTAGTTTTCTTAGCTTGCTACTTCTCTCCGACAATATGGTTTCTTTCGCTCTTATTCTGACTACTCTCATTTTACTTACTATCGTGGCTCTGTTCGCATGAATGTGCTTGTATATGTTTATGATCTCATCATTTCTGGGAATGATTTTGTTTTTTTCTATTCGTTCAAACATTATCTTGGTGAGTGTTTTCGAATGAAAGATCTTGGTCCTTTGAAGCATTTTTTAGGCATTGAGGTTGCACGGGGTCAAGATGGTTTTTTTTTATCTCAGCAGAACTATAACCTTGACATTCTTTCTGAGTCTGGCTTATCAGGTGCCAAACCTGCTTACTCACCCCTTGATCAGAATCATCATTTGGTGCGTGCTCATTGTCCTTTTCATCCTGATCCTGCTCAATATCGTCGCCTTGTGGGGAGACTCATTTGCTTGGCGCTTACTCGGTCTGATCTTGCCTATGTGATTCATCTACTGGCTCAATTTATGCATCAACCTCGCTAACAACACTAGGAACCAGTTACTTGACCCAACTTACATGGGCACAAGTGGCCGTGGGTGATGCCAACCTTGGGTAACTAAATCATCGGAAGTACATATACCAGTTGTAGGCAAAGTAAGAGCAATTGGAGAAATATTATTATTAGGGTTAGGGTTTGATATACCATTCTCATGCGGATTTGGTGCACGAACATTTGTCGAAGAAGTATGACACAACCTCCAAGTAGCACGAAATGATCTATAGACCCAACCCGAAATACCAAGAGCCTGAAAATTGTGGATGATTAGAGCGGCCCTTTGAGATGGGGGATTCATTTTCATCCACCTCTACTCTTTCAAACTGTCTAGGCTCATAAGCAGCAGCCTAATGGCCGATTGTTGAAGTACCCCATGTGGATCCACAAAAGGACCGCATTAGATTGTCCTCCCAGCTTTCCCTCCCATTTTTTATATTGATTTTCGCATGAATCTGTTACTAAGTGATAGATAAGGTATTTTCCACTAGTGGAATACTTGTTCCCGTTGCTGACGATGGAGAAGAATGAGAATTTATCAAGGCATTCGAGAAATCCGGAGGAGGATTCATGTGGGCATCTGATTTTTGCCTATCTAAAGGTGGACGCCTCCACATAGGCAATTCAGGTGGGTAAGATAAGTCCTCCGAGGAATCAGCCAAGGCTTCATACCCATTAAATTCGTAGATGTTAAGATGGGCCATCCGATACGAGTCCTGCATGTGATTTATTGATGGGGCACCTTGAAAATATTCAGGCAAGAATTGCAAAAGCCATACATGTCTCTTAATCCCCGAATTAGGTTAATGTATAATGGAATATCCTCTAGCCCTTAAAGTACAGTCATCCATTTGCTTCAAACGCGCTCACACACCTGTAGATGAGTCTTTGTGTAACGCCCCGACCTCCAATCGTCGTTGTTAAGTTAATTAATCGATTATTAGCAGCGGAACCTAGATAGTCGGTGCATTACCGTCGTACTTTCCATAAGGAAAATACAAGGCGACATAAAATCATGAACTTAAACATTTTATAATATGAAACATAATGTAGATCCAACATTAGCCTTGATTAATAGAAACTTAGTTACTAATCAGAGTTTTGACATAAACTTAAATTAAAACCAAGAGAGTCTATATAATCTAGATATTAATTAAATCCTCACTGCTACGCCATCCGTTGTCACCATCGGTACCTAAAACATAAAACAAAACGTCGTGAGCCGAGGCTCAGTAACATACTACTCTAACATCGTAAATTCATTTCACATCATTTTAGTTAAAAACAGGGAGGAGAGAATAAGTAAAACCATTTCACAAACATAACATATCAGGTTAAATTATCTTCTTTATCATGTTCATCATCATATATCTTTTACTTTGGTAACTTGGCTAGTACATCATAACATAGGGGACGTCTCCCATCACATAACAGTCAGACGGTCACATCATAGGTGACACTTGCGGTGCCCATATCATTTAAATAGTCAGGTGGTACAACATAGGTGACACTTGTGGTGCCCGTATCATAAAACAGTCAGGCGGTCACAACATAGGTGACACTTGCGGTGCCCATATCATACTGCCAAGAACCATCTTTCGGTGTACTTTATCATGTTTCGTCTCTTATTACAAATCATAATTACATTACCTCATTGTAATCAAAATCATGAAACATCATTAAAAATCATAGTGTCATCATACTCACATTTTCATAAACATCAAAATTATTTCATATCATCGAAAATCATCATAATCATAAAACATTTCACATCCCACAATCCATACATCAACAACGTAGTGCGAGATACCATAAAACATCATTCGAAAGGGATTGTGGGTGTTAGCAGTAGACGTTACCTGAATTCCTGCTTAATAACCTTGATAGCCGGGGAGGCTTGTAATATCCTTTATCTTCCTTAATCTATTCAAGAATAATTTTATTAATGAACGTTTCGTTATTTAGCTTTTAAGCCTAAATATTAGTTAGCGCTTATTAAGGTCATAAAGGTCATTATAACGTCGTAAAGGTCTCCTTAAAGGTCATTATTTCTTAATTGTTAATAACTTTTTAATTAAGGTGACTCTTTCACAACTAATTAATGAAATAACTCATTTGGCTATACTTTTAGAAATTATCGAAACATTAGAGTTATATTACTACATAGTATATAACCTTTCGAAAACATAACATTATTCTAGTTCATAGTTAATAACTAATTAGTCGTCCATTAATAAATTAATTAAGTTTAAAGTTATAATAGATCCATTAACATTATTTTAATATTATTTAGTCATTTAAAACTAACAAGTCAAGTAACTCATTATTATAAGTGAACTTAAGGATTAGTGAAGTACTCATAATTTAAACGCAATTATAAACAACAAACTTAATGAATTATGTTTAATTAGTTTTAGTTAACAAATTATATGAATTATAGCCCAGACATAGTTTTAGTAAATAAGTTAAGTGGTTTAATGAAACTAACTAAATCAGTCCACTAAAGCTCAATATATTAAAGCAACAAGATTAACTTGAATGATTTAACTAAGTAAATCATATTATAAGCCCAACATTATGGTTAACTTAACAATTAAACTAATATAACTTAATAAAATACTAAATCAGCTCTAGTTTAACTCAATTAGTCCATCTAATATTAAGTAGCTTAGCTAATACTATAAAAAGTCAGATTTGAGCCCAATTTATGTACATGCAATACTTGATTTGAGTAGTTTTGACTAATATAAATCAGTTTCCTTTAGGCCCAACTTAAAATAATTAACACTAGGTAGTAATTTGGGCTTACATTAACTTAAACTAAAGAAATCAGAAATTTAAAAGAAGAGTATCATCACCTTTGCTACTAGGAGCAGGGAGGACGAAAATTCCGGCAGGGGTGGGACGTCGGCTCTGGTGAACGGCGTCGAGCAGCAGCGTCGAACTCCGGTGGTGGGTGCGCGTGGGTCGTCGGTGATAAGCCCGGTGCTGCTGCACGCGAAGAAGAAGAGGGGCGAGAGAGAGCGCGAGGAGGAGAGAGAGTGAGCGAGTGCTGGCGGTTGGCGGAGCTCCGGCGACGGCTGGTAACCGGCGAGTGATGACAAGGTGGGGGAAGGACTGAGCGCGGCGCAGGTGGCGCGCGCGGTGGCTGATAGTGGTCGGTTGTGGGGGACGAAACAGAGGAGAGAGAGAGAGAACAAATTTGGGGTTTTCTTTTGGGTTTCTTTTAGTCACAATTTTAATTTCTGGTAATTTGTTGACAGAAATTTCTGATTAGTGCGAGAAGAGAGGATGAAGGTTGTTGTTGGTGTGTTCTTGGTATTGAATCTCCATGGCAATTTATAGGGAAGGGTGGGAGCCTAAAATCAGTGGTTGGGAGGGAGATGGTGAAGTAAATAATCTGAATTTGTTAACTTGAAGAAGCAATGTTGAGGGATTGGTGACAGATTTTGACTGAAGAAGAAGAAGAGGGTGAAGGCATGAGTGCCAAATGGACATGGTAGGGTGAGGAAGAAGGTACCATTAATGGGGATTGACCATATCTTTCTCTTTTCCTTTTTCCCTTTTTGTTTCCCAACCAAAAATCAGAATTTCCACACTATCACTTATCAACGTGACTTAGTAAAAATTTGGGTGAAATGTTGACATTTTGCACTTTAGGTGAATTATTAAATATATTAGCCTTCTTGTTTTAAATCATGAAATCGTAAATTATAATTTATCGTCATAACTTAAGTTGGTAAATTTTTATGTTAAACTCTATAATCATTTTATCATACGTTGCTTAATTAATTAGTGGAAACGAGAAAAAAAAAATGTTCTAATTACATTATTATGTTAATTATTCACGCCCATGGTTATCGACCTTATCCACATAAGCCACGTGACTAAGTATATGAATTATCCATTTAGGATCTAAAAATTTCCAGGGAAGATCGTGAACACGAACCCATAGGCGTGCTAAATTAACATTTATGGAGCTAGGTATTTGGTTTTCAAATGTGTGATGGAAGGTAATAATTTAACCTTCAATGGTAGTCGTATGTTACTCCTATATTGTATCTTGGTCACGTCGGTTCTCACACTCAAAGATGAAGTAAATTCATGTCCTATGAACTCGAATTGGTGCTCGTGTGAGGTGGAGATGTGTCGATGAAAACCCGATCACCGAGCGGGACCAGTCAATATAGAGTGGTTGACGGGGGTTTGGTGGGGGATGAACTAAGATGCCCAACTTTTTTAGTGGGTTGTGGTATGGAGGAAAACTTCCACTAGACAAAGATGAACGTCGTTGGTTCATGTTATGAGTGAGGGAGTAAGTTAAGGGGTGTAAGGAAAGTGGGTAAATTTAGAACTGAAGTGGGATTATACAAAAGTATATCGACATGCATTGATCTAGATGATTAGGGAGACAAAATGGATGTTGATGTTCGGTAGAACTTCATACACCGATCCCACCTGTTGATTTACAGGAAAGGTTTGTAAGGAGATCTGAAAAGATATTCTTTGGCGGTGGTAGGTAACTATAGGATAAAATGATACCTAGAGTTTTTTGGGATCCTCAATTTTGGCGAGATAAGCTCTCGCTAGAGAGAGAAGTTATTCTCAATATCAAAGCTCGATGACTATACTCTTAATACTTTTTCAATATCATGATAACACCTTGTAATATCTCCACAAAATTCCGATTATATTTATCACTTTCAAAAAAATTCTAAGTATTTTAAAAGATGATTTTTTAGGGGTAATTCCTCAGGTATCCCTGAGTTTTGACGTAATTCTAAAAATTATCTCTCATATTTGGTGAATTCCTCGAATTCCCCTAAACTTTGACTTGTGCTCAAAATGCTCTTACTACTAACGGCGTCCTAATGCCATAAGGTTTTTTCTCCCTCTCTCTTCCCACCATCCTACATTGATGAACCTCTAAGCTTTTTTTCCCTCTCCATGTTCCATTGTTATTTTCTTGAATTTTCGGATAGATTATGGAGAATATAGGCCATTTTCCCAAAATTTAGTTAATTCCACTAATTTTAAATTACAGTTAGATTTTATGGTTAATAAAGATTCTCAATCCAATTCTAAGTTAACAAAAATAAAAGGGGTATTATCTCAGATGACCCTGACATATTGCCATTTTCCCAAATAACCATAACATTTTCACCCCTATCGCGGATAATTTTGAACTTGTATTTTGTCATTAAAGTTAACGAAATAGGTAACAGTGTTAACTATTTGGAATCATAAATTAATTAGTATTTTTTTTAGGAGAAAAAAAAAATCATCTACTTCTCTCTCTTGTTCTTCATACTATGTTTTGCAATATGACCAAATGAACTTAGGAAACAATTTCCAAAAAAATAAATATCTGAATTTATACCAAATTCATCATGCTTGAACAATAAAGTCAAATAAAAAAGGATATTTCAACAATGCAATCAAGAAATCGCAATTTCAACTCAATCAACAATTATTTGCAACAATCAGCCACAGAAACCATTCACACATCAATGATTCGGCTATGGTAACTTGCGGAAGAAATCCCGAAATCTTCACATAATATTAAGCAACAACAACCCCAACATCATGTGTGACGGCAATAACACACCGGCGAATGCGACAATCTGACCTCGGTGGCTGACTAGCGGTGAAGGTAATATGTAGTTCGAGAGAGAGCGTGAAATTAGGGTTTTGTTCTTTTTTTAATATTGTGATAGCGATTTAGGAGAAAGAATGGGTTTACTCTAATGTTGCACATTCGTGCTAGCCATTGATCTAAGAGATGAAGAACAAGAGTTAGGGATTTAGTTCTCTAATCGCTCATCCATGGCGTCGTCTACATCCTTAACATCATCGTTGGCGTCGTCTCACTACGCCTTCTACATCAAATTCCACTAACGATGCGCCTCATTCTCTCGTTTCCGCTGCTTTCACCGCCCTCCCACCACCAAGTGGCCACCCTCACCCCAACCCTGTCCCCACACTCTCTATATGTAGAAACTTCTGCCATCTTCTTGATTCCCTTAATCTTTGTCATTTCATGCCTCGTGCTTCTCTCCCTCCTCTTCACATTCTCGTCGAGTAACTCCTCATTCTTATGTTGCTTAGTTTTTTCAATTATGTCTAATCGCCTATAATTCATGATTCTCATATGTGCTATACTTTTATGCTATCTTTTACATTCATATTGCCATCATTGGAATTCAAATTGAAGAGTTAGGTTTTGAAAAACAAGAGAAATAAAGTGATGAAGAACAAGAGAGAAAAAATAGATTATTTGGGTTTTTTATGTATTAATTATTTATGTTTCAAAATACTTAATGTCGTTATCTATTTCGTGAAGTTTAATGACAAAAGACAAGTTCATAGTTATTTGTGATAGAGGTGAAAATGTCTGGGTTATTTAGAATATTGTCATATATATTAGGGTCATCTGAGATAATATCCTAAAATAAAATCAGATTATAGTTTGTTAGATTAATTCAAAAAATTTACCCACGATTTCTTGCTATGGTGGAGCCATGTTGGCGGGCAAAATTACGTAAATCCAGGTGGCAAATTGATATGTCATAATTTATATAGTTTTTAGATGCATATTGATTGCATTTGGAACTCCCTTTAGAGCATTTAGGTGCATAATGGCATGAATTACGTAAGTTGTGCTCTACTACTCCCCGTTTGCGTGTTTTGATCATTTTCAGGTTACTTTGATGCAAATTGATTATAATTACCTAAGATCAAGCCTATTAATCATTGAAGAAGAAGATATCTTGCACAAGGGTCACAATGCATCCTTTCGGGACAATTTCGAGTTAGAATGAAGCAAAGAGTTAGTGAAAGAAGTGTCAAAACTGACACCTATTCACTATTTTTATCATAACTTTTGATAGAAAATTGATAATCAAGAAATTCTAGTTGGGTTTTAGACTTCAAGAGCTTTCTAATGATAGGTCACACACCCAAATCCGACTTCTGGTTTGAAAGATACAGCCTTTGCAAGTTGACGCAAAATCGCAGTGTCCTCGCCCCGTCGACCGGGCGGTTTCGCCCGGGGCGAAATCAAAATTTCACTACGATGCAAGCCAAATTAGCCCGGTCAACTGGGCGAGAAAAGAGCCAAAATCGCTTGCGCGCCAGACCGGGCGGGCTCGCCCGGTCGACCGAGCGGATTTGCTTCTTTGTCGTAATTTCCTAATCACCGTCGCCCGACCGGGCGGATTTCACCCGGTCGACCGGGCGGCTTCTCGGGACGCGTTTTTTTGGTTTTTTAGCCGGTTTTGTAAAGAGTATAAATAGGTTTTTAACATTTTCGTTTAGACTATCTTATTTTCTACGTTTTTAGGGCTAATACTTACTTTTTCTCTCTCTACCTTGTGTTAACTTTTGATTTGGACGTTTATAAAGATCATTGATTTTGTTTTCGTTGTTCTTCAATCATTCCCTATCTTCTCTACTTAGTTTAATTTTATGAATTCGTTTACTTTAATTATGTTTATTGAGTTTATTACTATCATGAGTGAGTAGTCTATTTCTAGGGCTTAGAGAGGGAAGCCATGTTTATACCTTTTTTTATTGTGGTTTAATGTTCTTCAATAATTGGATTGAATTCGAATAATTCCTGTTGATTTGTTATACTTGTTTAATTTATGTAATTTTGCAATATCATGAGTTATGTTTAGCTAATAAGAATTAGAATCGAAAGATTGTATTCGTTAGAGGCTAGTTACAATAGGTAGATTTGATTATGTTGAGCGACCGTACTGGCATATGTTAATCTAAGAGTTGTTAATGCCTGACCAAGGATTAACGAAATACCCTATTTATTCGAACCTCAATCCAAGTGTTGTTGAACTATATTGTATTGATTAAACTGGTATAAGCATGGTGGACCGATCGATTACCCTAGGCTTCTAATTATTTGATAAATTTCCATTATTCTGCATTCTAGTTTATTCTAGTTTAGGTATTACTTCCTCAATTAATTTCCTCTGTTGAAGTAGTTTGATAATTGAGCATGAATCTATAGAACTCCTATCCCTGTGGATCGACCCGTATTTGCCAGTTTCTGCTAAACAGACACCGTGCACTTGCGGTATATTTTAAAACCCATCAAGTTTTTAGCGCCGTTGCCGGGGATCGAACCCCGGCAACGGCGCCAAAATTTGATAGGTTGTCGTACACCCGTCAAAAATAATTCCTGAAAAACTTTCTAACAATGTAGTAGGGTAAGTAGGGTCGAATCCTCAGAGAGATGGTCGTTTTAATCTAGTTTCTAATATATGGAGAAACTAAATAAGATCATGAATAATTGAATTAATGTTCTAAACTAATCAAACTACGAAAATCAAACTAAAAAGATCTAGGGCAATGGTTCACCATGTTTATAATTATAATCTATCAAAATATCATCAATGGTTCAATGAATCAGAAATCTAGATCACAAGTTAATCCTTGGTCAGGCATTAACGCTCTCAAATCAACATATGCTAGTACGGTCGCTCAACATAATCAGATTTGCTAATTGTAGGTAAGCCTCTAAAGAGTACTATCTCTCGATCTATGACTCAATATTAGCAATATTTAATCAGACAATTGATCAGATTGCAAGATTAATAATATAAACACTAATCAATTAGAAATAACAATGACTAATGAAACCATCAATAAACATTCATCAAGAATCAGATTATGATCCACATGCCCTACTATGCCTGATATACAAGCAGTCAACTTCGAAATTAAGCCTGCCCTCATTAATATGATCCAGCAGAATCAGTTTGGTGGGCATCCATCTGAAGACCCTGCAAATCATTTACAACGGTTTCAACAACTTCTGTCGTACCGTTAAGCACCAAGGGGTCACTCCTGATCAGTTGAAGGTCATGGTTTTCGAATTTTCATTAAAGGACAAGGCACAGAAGTGGCTGAACGATGTCAATGAAACTGAGTGGAGTGCTATATCTGAAGCATTCCTGAAAGAGTACTACCCTCCCACCAAGACTGCAGAAATAAGACATAAGCTTGCCACCTTCCAACAAGAACCCGATGAAACACTGAAGGAAGCATGGAATAGGTTCAAGGATCTGCAGAGAGAATGCCCACACCACAATCTGGATAAGTGGTTCATCACCCAAGCATTCTACAATGGTCTACAACCCATATCAAGAGTACATTGATTCATCTGCAGGAGTGTCTTCTTAGATAAGGGGTGATGAAGGGTATAATTTTCTGGCCAACTTAGCAGCGAATGATCATAGTTCTTCCAGGACTATTACAAAGAAAAAGTTGGATGTTGATGCATATGCCTTGTTGTCTTCACAAGTAGCCCAGTTGAGCATGAAGATGGACTCACTGAAATCTTTACAGTCTATATCCTCCTATGAGTATTAATGCATGTCTTCCATGGCTCCTATTACTTCTTCCTTTTGTGAAGTGTGTGGTGTTCAAGGCCACTTTGGTCATGATTGTTGCTACAATCAACCTGATCCGAATCAAATGGCGCATGCAAATGTTTTTCAGCAAGACCTCCACACAACCCATACTCTAACACATACAACCCAGGTTGGAGGATCATCCTAATTTTTCCTACAAGAACAACAATGTTCAAATCCTCAACCTCCACCACAATCTTCACCTACCAAACCACATGCTGCTAGACAACAATATTATCAAGGGGCTCCTCAAACCCCTCCTGGTTTCATTAGGCCTTCACATCAAGGCTATCAGCAGCAACTTCTCAAATGTCAACTCTCAAGAACCTACTATGTCTGATCTAATGAAAATGATGGTTTCTATGCAGAAAAATCATGAGGAGAGCATCAAGGAGTTGAAGAACACTACCAAACACTTGGAGACTCAACTTGCTCAGTGGCGAAAATAATGCACGGAGGCAACCAGGTCATCTGCCGGGCAACCCATCCCCAAGGAGACTGGCAATGCCGTTACACTTCGTAGCGGCACTGTTTATGATGCTCCTCCCATGCCCATTGATGATCTTGCTCCTAGCAAGGAGAAAGAGGTGGTAGAGGAAGAAGCGGAGAAGCGTTCGATGTCTGAGGTCGAACTAGCTAAGGAAGATCAGACAGGAAAGCGAAAGGAAAAGGTTTCTGAAACGCCTATTTACCAAGGCTACCTTTTCCCCATAGGATGCAGAAGTCGAAGGTCGATCAACAACTTGGTAAGTTCTTGACTATGGTCAAGAACCTTGAGGTAACAATTCCTTTTACTGAACTTATTTCTCAAGTGCCTGTTTATGCTAAGTTTTTGAAAGACATGATTACTAAAAAGAAAGACTTTGGTGGGGTAGATCGAGTCGCTCTAACTGAAGAGTGTAGTGCTGTTTTACAAAATAGAACCACCTAAGTTGAAGGATCCTGGTAGTTTTTCCATCCCTTGCCATGTAGGTGCATTATTTATAGATAAGGCATTGTGTGATTTAGGTGCTTCTGTGTCTGTCATGCGTTTTTTTAGTTTATAAGAAACTGAATATGGGAGCACTTAAGTGCACTCAAATTACTTTGCAAATGGCCGATCGTTCTATAAAATACCCTCTAGGTGTTTTAGAAGACGTCCCTGTTAGGGTGGGAAAGTTTTATATTCCTGTTGATTTTGTTGCTTGATATGGAGGAGGATGCCCAAATTCCTATTATTCTTGGTAGGCCGTTTTTGTATACAGCTAGTGTTGTTATAGATGTCAAGTCTGGTCTTTAACTTTGAGTGTTGGTGATGATAATGTCACTTTTAAACTAACCAATGCTTGTTAAGTCTCCTATGCTTGAGCAAAATTGCTGCAGGAGGAAAATGTTTGATGAGGGGGCACTCATTGCCAAGCCCTCCGATTTGAGATTGAGGAGGTAATATGGTCGTGCGGGACCTTTATAAACCAGCGCTGTGCGGGAGGCAACCCGTAGTTTTTTTTTTATTTTTTTTTTATTATTTTTTTTTTTTTTTTTTTTTTTTTTTTTTTTTTTCTCTTATCTTTTTTTTTTTTTTTCATTTTTTCCCTTTTAGAGAGTGAGAGAGCGGGAGAGTCCTAACATTAATTTTTCTTCTAAACATCGTCCTATAGTTCATCTCGCGGCACTGAGGACATTGCCACGTTCAGCTTGGGGGAGGATTTTTGTATGTATTTTCTCCCTCTTTTACTACCTTTTCGTGTAGATTTTTTTGCTTTCTTAGGCCAGATTTATTTGCTTTCAAATGAAAAAAAAAACAAAGGTTGCTGAAAAAATACCAAAAATACGATTTGACTGGATTGGTGTGATTGCTTCCCTATGCCCCATGATGTTCTTTGAAAGTACATTTGGGCTCTTTATCTGGATAGTTGGGCACTTGAGATTGTGATGCTGGAATGTGAACTTTAAATGCCTTGACTTTAAGTGAGTTTTGACGATAAAGCGCTTATCTTGACTGCATACTTGAATTGGTTAGACTGTGAGGATTCATTCTTGCCAATGGATTCATTTCTATATCCATTCTGTTTTCTTGTGTGTTAGTTCCTCATTAGCTGAATGATCTTGACTTTGACAACGTACTCATTGATATCTAATTACTTGTGGCAATTGCTGTGATAAAGGCGTTCTTTTGTCTGATTCTTGAGCCTCAGAGTGATTTTGTGATATACTATTATCCTCCTTAGCCCCGCTGAGTCTCATGACTATTTCATGTTACTAAACCCCATTACATGCCCATGACCCTTGTTTTGATATTAATACCAAGCCTAGCTTGGGGGAGCATATGTCTGAGTTAGTATCTGAGATAGTTTTTTATGAGTTACTTTAGATTGAGATAATTGTATTAAGGTAAAAAGTTGAGAAAAAGAAAAAATGAGCAAAGTGAAATACATGTGATTATTGGATTGGAAAAATGCAAAGAAAAGAAAAAGAAAGATTGAAAAACAAAAAATGAACAAAAAGTTGAAAAATTCTTTCTTTCACAAGTGCTTGCAAAGAAAAAAATTCATCACACTGCTTCAAGGATGAGTTTATTGAAAATTTTGTGATTTATAGAATTGGGACATTGTTATTGGCTATATTCAGGTTGATACTTCTAGTGACTTGTGCTCCCCTATTCTTGGTTTTTCCACCACATTTCCCATACATAATCCTACCCTACCTAAGCCCCATTACAACCCTGAAAAAGTCCTCTTGAGCTTGTGCTTACATTGTTTATTGGATTGATGTGAGTCAGTTTGTCAAGGTTAAAGAGTACGTTCGCTACTTGAGTCGACATGATTAGGTTGAGTGGCATTATTACCTTTCTAAACACATGAGAGTGTGAGTGGGAAGGGTTATTATGGTTGGGATGGTGATGATCGGGCACATCTTTTGCATGCCACACAAATGTCGAGAGGAGTAACACCCTAGTGAGAGCCTTCTCGAGATTTGTATGTCATATAAGGCAGCTGCATTTGATTGCTTATTTGGACGATGGGTAAATAGAGTAATCTGAACAGTTGAACTTCAATTGTGCCTGCTTGAATGATTTAACAAAGATTTTGATCTATGTTTTCATATATAAAGGGGCGAAGCAATCATATTCATGTTCATGTCTTGTTTGCTTGAAGACAAGCAAAGGTTTAACTTGGGGGGTTTGATATGTCATAATTATATATAGTTTTTAGATGCATTTTGATTGCATTTGGAACTCCTTTAGAGCATTTAGGTGCATAATGGATGAATTACGTAAGTTGTGCTCTACTACTCCCCGTTTGCGTGTTTTGATCATTTTCAGGTTACTTTGACGCAAATTGATTATGATTACCTAAGATTAAGCCTATTAATCATTGAAGATGAAGATATCTTGCACACGGGTCACAATGCATCCTTTCTGGACAATTTCGAGTTAGAATGAAGCAAAGAGTTAGTGAAAGAAGTGTCAAAACTGACACCTATTCACTATTTTTATCATAACTTTTGATAGAAAATTGATAATCAAGAAATTCTAGTTGGGTTTTGGACTTCAAGAGCTTTCCAATGATAGGTCACACGCCCAAATCCGACTTCTGGTTTGAAAGATACAGCCTTTGCAAGTTGACAGAAAATCGTAGTTTCCTCGCCCGGTCGACCGGGCGAAATCAAAATTTCACTACGATGCAAGCCAAATTAGCCCGGTCAACCGGGCGAGAAAAGAGCCAAAATCGCTAGCGCGCCCGACCGGGCGGATTTGCTTCTTTGTCGTAATTTCCTTCTCACTGTCGCCCGACTGGGCGGATCTCGCCTGATCGACCGGGCGGCTTCTCGGGACGCGTTTTTTTGGGTTTTGTAGCCGGTTTTATAAAGAGTATAAATAGGTTTTTAATATTTGCGTTTAGACTATCTTATCTTCTACGTTTTTAGGGCTAAATACTTACTTCTTCTCTCTCTACCTTGTGTTAACTTTTGATTTGGAAGTTTATAAAGATCGTTGATTTCGTTTTCGTTGTTCTTCAATCATTCGGTATTCTTCTCTACTTAGTTTAATTTTATGAATTCGTTTACTTTAATTATGTTTATTGAGTTTATTACTATCATGAGTGAGTAGTCTATTTCTAGGGCTTAGAGAGGGAAGCCATGTTTATACCTTTTTTTATTGTGGTTTAATGTTCTTCAATAATTGGATCAAATTAGAATAATTCATATTGATTTGTTATACTTGTTTAATTTATGTAATTGCGCAATATCATGAGTTATGTTTAGCTAATAAGAATTAGAATCGAAAGATCGTATTCGTTAGAGGCTAGTTACAATAGGTAGATTTGATTATGTTGAGCGACCGTACTGGCATATGTTAATCTAAGAGTTGTTAATGCCTGACCAAGGATTAACGAAATACCCTATTTATTCGAACCTCAATCCAAGTGTTGTTGAACTATATTGTATTGATTAAACTGGTATAAGCATGGTGGACCGATCGATTGCCCTAGGCTTCTTATTATTTGATAAATTTCCATTATTCTGCGTTCTAGTTTATTCTAGTTTAGTTATTACTTCCTCAATTAATTTCCTCTGTTGAAGTAGTTTGATAATTGAGCATGAATCTGTAGAACTCCTCCCCTTGTGGATCGACCCGTATTTGCCAGTTTCTGCTAAACAGTCACTGTGCACTTGCGGTATATTTTAAAACCCATCACAGATAGGCGCCAAGGTCGGGGAGAATTGTGGTGGTTGAGCTTCGACCTATTATTTGCGTCTCGAGCCATGCACTTGCAGTGACAGCTGGTGGTTGCTGCTTGCAGCCACAATCGGTGGTTATTGCTGGTGAATGCTGTTGTGGAGGACGTGTGCTAGTAGTCTAGCTTCGTGGTTGTCGGCTAGAATAATCTGGGCAGAGCTTCCTAACCATTGATCTTTCTACTTGGATGCAATAGGGATTAATATTGTAAAAAAAAAAAAAAGTCTTCTGGTTTAATGATTAATTTTATTTAGAGCATGATTATAGGTTTCTAATTTTCAAATAACAATTAGAGGAAGCATGGAGGTGAGGGGAGAGAGAAAGTTTAGAGGTTTATCAATGAATGATGGTGGGAGGAGACAAAGGAAACTCTAACGATGTTAGGCTGCCATCAATAGTAAAGGTACTATGAGTAAAATGTCGAATTTTAGAGGTATCTGATGAATTCGCCAGATGTGAGGGAAAATTTGAGAATTACGCCCAACTTTTTTTTACTGTAAAATAAAATTGATTTATTAACCAGGTTTATCTCCTAAAATAGTCTCCATTATGTCATTTGGAACTTCTTCGAACCAAACAAATAGCTCCTCGCAAAATAATGCAAGAAAAGGAAATATATATAATGTAAAATGAGTCCAAAAGGTGTGCACTCTTGCTTCCTCCTATTAAGCGCTTCATAGAGAAGAATGATATCAGTCTCAAGCACAGAACTTGAAAACCCAACTTCGAGAGAAATTTAAATCCCCTACATGGCCGGCGTTGCCTCACCCACTACGCTACACAATTCACATGCCACACATCACACATTGCCATAAGAGTGTCTCGATCCTCATCCATCACGCAACATATCTCCATGCCTTCCCTCACTTCTCCTCTGAAGGTTGCATCAATGTTAAGCTTCCAAGAATCCCCTGTAGATGGCACCCACCTAGACGCATGTTTAGGTATTGTGCTCCGTGGAGCCAGATCAATTTCTACCGCCTTTTTGTACTCCTCTAGGACACTAAGCGATTTCGCTATTCCCACTGTAACATCTCTCGCAACCCTAATGAACTACTATTCATTGCGCTCCAGCCATCATATAGACCAGCAAAGAGCGCAATCGTCCCACCATTCAGAGGACTTATTCCCTGCATTTGGTTCCGTACATAGTGACGAAAAGAAGTCCACGTTGTTTGCTTCATTTCAAGTCTCAAAGGGGATAGTACCACAACCTAATCTTTAATTTATGTAAATTTTACAATCACCTTCTTCAAAAAAGGACACAAAAATCGAGCATTGAGAACCATGAATTTGTCCACATCATCATTAGGCGAATTGATGACTATACCATGTCGTTTTAGGTAGTTCCTTATGTTTGTCATTGAAATTTTAGGCAGTTAATGAATTAATTTCAAAATTATATTATTATATATTCACTGTATTTGATATGTATAGTTTACGAACTTAGTTATACTATAATAAAATACAAGATATTATACCTTTTAATATAAGATTGTTTGTCAATGTAGAAATAAAAAATTTAAACCTTGCAATATATAAAATTGTCTTTATAATATATGAAATTATACCTTATGACATGGGAAATATTACTTTATAAGATAAATTAAAGACATTTATGGTCCTCATTTTTCAAAAACTCCATTAAAGTTCAATGCCTCAAAACCTCCATTAACTGCGAGCATGGTAATTTGAAGACAATTAGGGCTGCCACTTTTCGAATTAGCTAGAAGGAAATTAGGGTTCATGAAATTGAAGTTCGCTTAGATTTTGTGTATCGTAACCACAAATGAATATGAAATTACCGGTGCGTAGGTCGATCTTGCTGTTCAGTTGGTCAGCGATAATGGTGTTTCCCGACTTTTTCCTTAGGGAGAAGATAAGTAGTTGTGGTTAGTGTTGTATTTTGGGCAGCAGCGTACCATGGGGTGGTCACATCCATATAATACATATCTTAAACGAATTTACTTTGTGATAGCCACATTATGACAATGCCCAAACAAAACAATGTAGATGACCAAAACCATCTTCACGCCCCGTTATTACTCTATCAATATACAAGTTCACTACAACATAGAAAACGGATATTTGCAAATTTCAGTTGAACCTTAGTTAAACATAATAATATTAAATCGGAACCCCAACAATTTATAGTTCAGAATGAAATTTTAAGGGGACAACAAGAATATGCAATATCCACATAACAAAATGGAAACAACAAAATAAATTATCATGTCCCATTGTCACCCTTTTAAATTAACAATTCAGATATTTTGACACCTTAGTTGATTAAGATTGATCTTAGTTGAATCTTAGATGGACAAGAATACTAAATTTATTTGTACCCCTAGAATTTGTAGCTAGAATGCAAATTTAATGGACAGCGAAGTTCCGATAATTCTGAAGCCCACTATGACTCCATCAATATACAATTCAGGTATTTAATATAGATTATCTATGATCTTAGTTGAATATTCAATAGATAGAGTAATACTCAAAATAAACACATACAATATATACTTTCCCGTTTTAAAATAGATGCTATAGTTTTCTTAGTTAGAATTGTCATAATAGATCTGCTAAATTCTCCAAAAATAAAATATTCATCCAATTGATTTATTTTAAAATAATACAATACCTTTGATATATTGCCCAATTACATAATCTTTCCTATTTTTTCCCAAATTACCTTCATTTTAGACCCAAAAAATGGGCCACCTATTTATCTATCTGTCATTCCTAGAATTAACATCATATTAATTGAAACGAAGGAGGGATGTTTTAGATAAATTCCAACTCGCATTTATTGTGCAACAAAACATTGGCAACGTCCACACAAGACGATGTAAATGGCCATGATATATTTACTGCAAGTTTTTTTTCTATCAATAAATAACTTTAGTATAATTCACAACTTATATCTATTGGTATTTTAATTTAAAATTAGATATACGTACCTTGATTTATATTTCAACCTGCTCCAATTTTTAATTTCATAATGCAAGTATATTGTGCAGCCAACCCTTGGCAATATCTAAATGGCCAAAAATCATTAACATGTATATTACTCAATCAATGCACCACTTCATCACGACATACAATTTAGATATTATGGGATCTCAGTTAATTATTTGTGATCTTAGTTGAATTTTTGATAAACACATCAGTACTAAAGTTTAACCCCGATGCAAGAATTTATAGTTTACAAAGCAAGCAAATTTGATCAGCATATTTGTTTTGGCAATGCCTAGATATGTGCGTGTAAGCAGATTGCAAAACAATATTATGAAGGCCCATCATTACTCCAACATGATTGATTAATAGTGAATGTTGCTATATTTATGTGTTTTTTTATTAGAAAAATAGCATCTTTATTCCTCAACACAGTGGCCAACCTTCCACAATAGTGGCTAAATTTCGACACCCCAACATTAGTTGTAATTCTAGAATATATTGGACTTTTAAGAGCACATTTGGTAAATCATTCAAATCATTAGGCCTCCATTTGTGAAGACCACAAGAGTAGCTTACCAACACCTAAGATACAGTTGTAGTGCAATATCCAAAGTAGGGTGTTTGGTAATTACTAATCCAATCCTAAAAACATTCATGATACATCATAAGAACTCAACTTAATAAACTAACATAACATGTTCTAAATCCAGTAAATAACAAATCAATCGAACGCAAACTAAAATAAAAAAGAATAACATAAATCCTAATCATCTCCGAGGTTGAAATGTACATCATCCTCATCATCATCATTAACATAATTGAAAGCACCCAAAACATCATCATCGTCGCAATCAGTATGACGTGTGCTTGCACCATCATCCTCCTCTTTATCATCCTCCTTATTGCCGATCTCATCACTTGTGAATCACACAGAAGGATTCTGATAGATGCACTTGATAAGAAAACCTATTTCGAAGTCATCTTCAACCTGTGTGCTTACAACAAATTTATTTGTTTCATCAAAAATAACATGCACACTTTCTTCTACACACATAGACCTTTTGTTATAAACTCTATAAGCTTTGCTTCTAGAAGAGTATCCTAAGAATACTGCTTCATCACTTCTAGCATCAAATTTTCCAAGACTTTGTTTTCCATTATTATGAACAAAATATTTACATCCAAATGTTCTGAAATATGTAATATTGGGCTTTTTACCAAAATACAGCTCATAAGGAGTTTTATTTAATAAAGGTCTTACCATGGCACATTTATAATGATGACAAGCAGTATTACATCGGCCCAAAAAGTTTTTAGAGAAAGACCACTAGCTATCAACATAGTCCTAGCCATTTCTTCTATGTTCTATTCTTCCTTTCAACAACACCATTTTGTTGAGGTGTTCTAGGGGCGAGAAATTGTGATCTAACCATTGTCTCTCTAAATCATCAACTTAAATTCTCAAATTCTTTGCCATGGTCGGATCTAAGGTGTAGCAGTTTTGACCACTCAAATTTTGAACTTTCTTTGCAAAGACAAGGAACTCATCACAAGTCTCGTCCTTGCTAGAAAGAAAAATAACTCAAGTAAATCTAGAGAAGTCATCTACAATACAACACATATTTCTTTCCACTCCTACTTTGATCCTCATAGGTCCACATAAATCCATATGAATTAATCTAAAGGTCTTGTGGTACTTCCACATTTTGGACTTGAAAGGGACCTAACATGCTTACCTTTTGCGCATGCATCACAAACATGATCTAAATGAAACTTAATGAGGTAAACCTAAAACTAGTTCTTTAGAACGAGTTTGTCAAGCAAAGAAAAGCTAGCATGACCTAGACGCTTGCCATAAAAAGAATCATCATCAATAACACTAAGGCATGTAATTGTTTTTGGGAACAAGGTTGAGATCCACAACATATGTGTTCCCTTTCCTTGTTCCTTCCAAAATGAATCCTTTGTGTTATTGTTGACAATTAAACATTTTTCACTATTAAACTTCACACAGTTCCCTATCACAGAATTGGGAAATACTTAACAAGTTATGCTTAAATCCATCAACTAGAAAAACATATCTATGGAATGTGACGTTGACTTACCAACTTTGCCCATGGCAACTATGTTACCTTTCTTGTTGTCACCAAATTAAAGTCACACTTCCACCATATAGGCTGAGAGTGAGAGAAATCTTGATTTATCTCCAGTCATATGCTTAGAACAACCACTGTCTAGGTACCATGTGTTGTTCCCCCTCACTCCAACCTGCAAGAAAACTAATTGTTAGAGTTAGGAACCCAATCTTTCTTGGGTTCCTTTCCTTCAGGAACAATAGATTTCTTTTTCCAATTACTCTACTTGTTTCCAAGTTCTCATTAATGCGACCAAGTCTTTTAGGACAAGAGTTCCTAAATGACCAGTGTTCCCACAAAACATACAAACTTTATCACTTGGTAAATCAACTCTCTTTTTAGGTTTTTCAAATTTCTTTTTGTGATTAAAACCAAGACCTTCAGTTCGTTTTGTTTGAGGGTTCTTAATCCAGTTTGGAATAGGTAGCATTTTCTTTTCATTTCTCATTTGGTGCAGTTCCCCTACAAGTTCATTATTTTCAATTTCCAAAAATGAAACATGATTTTTCAATTCGTTTATTTCAGATTTGAAACTTTGCAAGGGAACTGACTTAATGTCAAATGAACTTACTTCAGGAACAAACTCTTTTATTGTGATAACTCAAGCTTAACAAGTAGTTCTCATTTTTAAGATTTTCGAAATCCTCTTTTAATTTAAGATTTTTGTCAAACAACTCGAAAAATCTTTTCTCAATATCAATTCGAACACTTTTAAGCCAAGAGGTATGTTCCTTTGCTAACTTAAAGCATGTTGACATTGTTTTAGTTTAATGTCTCATCTTTGCAATCATTTACAGCGTCAACAATAAACTCAAATAATTTTTCTTTACTTAAAGAATTAAGACGAGTTTTGATGGTGTCTAGACTTGCCTCAAGAGATTCAATCTCTTCATCAGATTCGGAATTGTCAAGAGCCATAAGACAGAAGTTTGCAGTCTCCTCATTTGGTTGAGGATCATCTTCTTCTTCGGAGTCAGAGTCTCCCCATGCAGCAACCATAGCTTTCTTCATGTCAGATCGAGTATAGGATTTTTATTCCTTGTTCCTATCTCTGCTTCGTTCCCTTCCTTTGCCTTTTTCTTGTTCCCATTGGGGACAATCCTTGATGAAGTGCTCAGAACTGCCACACTTATGACAAACAAGTTTGTTAGAATATTTCTTATTCTTACCTTTGTAATCTCCATTCTTCATGTTCCTAAACATTCTTTTGAATTTTCGGACCATGAGAGCGGATTCTTCTTCATCATTTCTGAGTCTTCACTTTCATCAGCTTTTAAGGCAATCGATTTTTGCTTGGACATGTCTCCATTCTCATTGTCCAATTGCAACTCATGAGTCATAGGGAACCAGCAAGTTGTTCCAAATTGAACTTGTAAAGTCCTTAGTTTCCTGTAAGGCAGTTACCTTAGCCATCCATCGATCCCTAGGAAGGCTCCTTAGGACCTTTCGTACCTGTTCCTCAGATGTAATCACTTTCCAAGAGATGTTAGCTCATTAATAATTTAGTAAAGCGTGTAAACATGTCTTGGATAGACTCTTTTGATTTCATTTGAAAAAGTTCATATTGGTTCATCAAAAGATCTATTTTTGATCTCTTAACTTCACTCGTACCTTCATGAGTGACTTCAAGAAGATCCCAAATTTGTTTTGCGGTTTTCATCCCATGACACGATTGTGTTCATGAGGTCCAAGACCACAATGAAGCATGTTTTATAGCAAGAGCATTAATTTCCATCTTTTCGAAATCACTTTATCAAAATCAGATATAGATTTAGGAATTACCTCATTTTGTCATTAGTGGTAGTGACTTCAAAATCACCTACCTCTATGACTCTCCATACCTGGTAATTGTCGGCTTTGATAAAGATCTCCATTCTGTTCTTCCAGTAAGTGTAAAACTTACCATTGAACATTGGTGGCCTCTGCGTAGAGTACCCTTCTTCCAGTTTCTCTCTAGTATTCATATTTTTCAAGATCTTGAACTCAACAGGGTTTCCTGAATTTAGAGTTCCCGCTCTGATACCAATTGTTGTATAATATGAGCACTATAAGAGGGGGGGTGAATTATAGTGAGAGAATAAGCTATACTTTTTGCGGAATTAAAAGTAAACTTGGGAACAAACAATGGGAACACGAGAGATTTTACGAGGAAAAACTTCCTAGGCCTAGTAGGAAGAAACAACCTCGACCACAAGGGATTTTAAACAACTTTCCACTATAATAGGCCAAAACAACTCTGATTACAACCTATTACTTTTCTCATTAACTTAAGTCACTCAACTCAAGTTCCCAACGACAGTTCCCACAACTGACGTTCTCTCAAACTTCACTCGAAGTTCCTTTCTCTTTTCTTCTTTCTCTTGCTTCACTCAAAGCTTTCTCACACTTACAAGAGTTCACTCAAACCCTTTTCTCAAAAATACACTTTGTAAAACAATGGAAGAGTAATAAACTCGATTAATGTAAGTATGAATTCTCTTAAGGAAAAGGCACTGACACTTTAGATAACTTAAGACAAATTAACTAAGTCAGACACAATTTTGCTCAATGAATTAGGCGCCTATTTATAGACAATTAAGACAAGACATGTTCTCCACTAATTAGACCATTATCACATGTCTCCATGATTTTAATTAATTAATTAAATTAAATTAATTATTCCATGAAGTAAACATCCACTAATCCACTACTTCACTTCATAAGAGAAGCAGTAACATATTACGTGGTTTTCAAACTTGGAGAATAATTAAACTTATTTAATTAATTAAATACTTGGAGGATAATTAACTTAAGCCACTAAATCCACTAACTACATAAAACGTGTAGCAGTAACTTTAGGCGTGTAAGTCAATTTTAGGAAATAAATAAATATACTTTAGCTAGTTTTTAGGAAAATATCTTTTTCAAAATCTTTTAATAAAACGGAAAACAGTTTTATATTTAAAACCGAAACTTTTAAAAACCGGAAAATATTATATTTTGAAAACAAATCTTTTAAATAAAATATAAAAGATAAAATATAAATAAAATTTGAAAATCAGTTATATTAAAATCAGAAAATCTTTTTAAAATCTTTTCCTAACAAACTTAAACTAAATTCCTAAAATATGGATCTTAGTAAAACAACCCTAAAAACTCTAACTACATATTGGGCGCATACATTATTAGGCGCACAACTTTAGAGACTCTTAGGTGTTCCTAAAACCAATTTTAAGTCTTGTTCCCTAACCTTGTTCCTATAGTGCCAGGTCTTTCCTTTCATGGGAACAAACCAAGTTCCTTTGAGAATTCACCACGAACTTAATTAAACTTTTAATCAACCTTAACATGAAGATAATAAATACACCCTAATGTATTATAATCTTCATTCCATGCTTGATTCTTCATCACTCAAACATCTTTACTTCGATCTTTGATTAATTATCTGTTTTAATCTTCAATCAAGTATTCTCTTTGCTCGAGAATGAATTACCTTGCAACAACATAAAACTATGTCTTTTGTGGTTAAGTCATCTTCAAAACTCAAGGGTCAACAATAATAGTTTACCTATTTCTTTTGCTTCTATTTTTGTTTCTTTTTTTTCCAGCGTAGCCAAATGGCGACTACCTCTGCTACGTTGGCGCCATGGAAAAAGGGAGGGGAGCTAAGAAAAGTGCTCGGAAAGGTAAAGGAAAGAACAACGGGTCAGGACCTTCTACGTCACCGGTGAGAAAAACAAAAAGTGTCGATGAAGTTACGGGAGTGTCGGCTCTAAATGTGCCTAGTCCAATTCTGGAGAAGACGAATTCAAAGGAGAGTGAGTTGAATGGAGCGACGGAAGTAATTCCTGAGGTAACTATGGAGATTAATTGTCAGCAATCTATGGAGAAGACGGTACTCTCGGATTGGCTTAATGTCATCCACAGTAGCGAGAAGGCAATTAGCAATGCGAGGAGAATGTCATGGGCAGAGGAAATTGAGCAGTCAGAGAAACCTGTAAGTATCCCTTCCAATGCTGTTACAATTGATACTGATGATTCAATACGAGATTGAATATTGGTCATCGGCGGTTTTTGTTATGTTTTGGGGGCTAACCCACCGTTGACAATAATGGAGGGATATTTTAGGCGTATTTGGGGAATGTTAGGGATTAATAAAATAGCAATGGTGGATAGAGGTGTGTTTATTGTGCATTTTGAATATGTTGAATCTTGTATTAAGGTGACGTCGGGAGGATTTCGATTCTTTGATCAAAAACCTTTGATCACGAATTGTGGGATCCAGATATGACAATAGACAAGGCTGACGTTTCGAATGTGCCCATTTGGATTAATCTCCCTCACTTGCCATTCTAATATTGGGGCGAGAAAAGTCTATTTAAAATTGTTGGAATCATTGGGAAAGCAGTGAGAATGGATCAAGCTACGAAGGAGAAAGGTAAGCTGAACTTTGCTCGAGTTATGGTAGAGGTTGAAATACATAAAAACCCGTCTAACATTGTTGCTTTCTGTAATGAGCATGGAAATATAGTTGAGCAAAAAGTGGAATATGAATAATGGAGGCTTATTCATTGCTCAAAGTGTAATGGGTTTGGGCATGAAATGGAACATTGTAAGAAGAATGGTGGAAAAAAGGTATGGGTACAGAAGAGACAAGTTGTGAAGGATGTTGATGGGTTTCAACAGGTGGGTGTTTCACGATGTGCGATGGTGCAGCAGGAACCACTGATTCCATTCCATAATTCATTTCATGGTTTAAATGAAGCTAATGAAGCTGGAGATGAACATAGTGAAAGAATGGTGAATTCTGAACAGGAGGTTGGCAACGAGAATGCAGGTGCGAGAAGAAGTGAAAGGAGTAATGAGGAGCTTTTGGGTATTCAACTGGTGGATAAAAGTCAGGGGATGACTTCCCCTAGCCTTCATGGATAACATTATGGCATGGAACATAAGAGGTCTAAACAATAGAAACAAGCAAAATGAAGCGAGGAATTTCATAAATTCTCACAATATAAAATTGTTTAGCCTCTTGGATACAAGGGTGAAAATGAAGAATCTGGGAAATGTTTACTTAAATTTGTGCTCTGGATGGTGCTTTACTCACAACTTGAGCTGTCATGAAAATGGACGAATAATGATGGGTTGGTGTCCTAATTCTTTCAACTTAAACATACTGACTATGAATAGTCAATATATGCATTGCTTTGTGCAACCGAAGAATGGTGTTAATGATTTTGCATGCACATTTGTGTATGGGTTTAATGACCAGGAAAGTAGGAATGAATTGTGGGCAGGATTAAAGCAGATATATAGTAGGTGGGATGGCCCTTGGTTGATTCTTGGGGATTTTAATGCCTTGAGTAGTACTGATGATAGAATTGGTAGTGTGGTGAGAAGGGCAGAGATTACTCGCTCCTATGTTGTCTTGCATAAATGAATGCCAAGTTACCGATGTAAAGGCTACATGTAGATATTATACTTGGAGCAACAAACAGGATGGGGAGCAAAGGGTGTTCTCAAGCATAGATAGGATTCTAGCAAACCAAAGCTGGTTAGATCTCTTTGAGCAAGCTGAAGTAAGTTTCCTCCTTGAGGAGGATTTCGACCATACACCAATGTTGGTGTGTGTGTATCCTGATCATAATCAAAAGAAGCCATTTAGGTTTCTTAATTTGTGGTGTCAATATGATGAGTTGCTTGACATTGTGAAGAATGAATGGAGTGTGCAGATCAATGGGTGTGCTATGTACAGGGTGGTACAAAAGCTTAAGAGCATAAAGAAGGCTTTAAGGGAGATGAAAAAAAAGGGTGTAATGACATTGAGGCTTCTGTTCTCACTGCTAAAGAGAAGTTGAAGGAAGTGCAACAAGTTTGCACTTGAATCCTAAGGATGTTAGCTTATAATCTGATGAGAAAGTGGCTCAGGAGCAATACGGTCAGGCTAAGAAAATGCTTTATTCCATGCTGCAACAGCAGGCCAAGTTGACTCCGCTAAAATGTGGCGATGAAAATTCGAAGGTGTACGTTCTATCAAGCTATTAAAGCTCTAAGAAGACATAACAAAGTGCATGCTATCCATGATATTGATGGTGTATGGCAGAATAAAAAAAGAAACAGTGGATGCAGCATTTATAAACTTCTACAATAACCTTTTTTCTTGTACATCACAAAAACAAGCAGTACTGGAGACACTTGTGAACAAGGGAAACAGGATTACAGAGGGGCACTCTAGAATCTTGCAAGCTGATTTCACCAAGGAGGATGTTAAAAGGGTGATGTTTACCATTCCTAATGACAAGGCTCAGGGAATTGATGGGTTTAATAGTTGTTTATATAGGCACTGTTGGGAAGTAATTGGGGATGAAGTAAGTGAAACTGTGCTGGATTTTTTTAAAACTGGCAAACTCTTAAAGGTTATTAATGTTGCTACTTTAACCTTAATTCCTAAGGTTAAAGTACCTGAAAATGTTAGTGAATTTTGTCCTATTGCGTGTTGCTCAATGTTATACAAATGTATAACTAAATTGATTAGTGAAAGGCTGAATAGAGTGCTAATTGATATTGTGTCTGGTAGCCAGGGGGTGTTTGTTGCTGGAAGGAGTATTCTTCACAATGTACTGATTTGGCAAGATCTAGTCAAACAGTACAAGAGGAAAACTAGTAGAGTTGGGTACATGATGAAGTTAGACCTAAAAAAAGCCTATGATACGGTCAACTGGGATTTTATTCAACAAATGTTAGAAGGTGTGGGGTTCCCAAAGAAGTTCATTGAGCAGATTATGGTGTGTGTTAGAACACCTATGTTCTTAATTATGCTAAATGGGGCTCAGAGAGGCCTAAGGCAAGGGGATCCAATGTCCCTTTGCTCTTTGCTCTATATGGACTATCTGGATAGGATTTTGGCTTATGTAGGAGAGTTGGAGTGATGTAAATATCATGCTCAATGTCGAAGTTTGAAGCTAGAACATCTCTGTTTTGCTGATGACTTATTGTTGTTTTGTCATGGCCTGACTTCAGGTCCATTTACATGCTTCTTCAAGGCTTTCAAATGCCTCAGCTCTGGAGGTTAACAAGCATAAATAATCTGAGGTCTATTTTACTGGGATGGCTCAGATGGAAATCCAGAGAATAACTGATGTTAGTAGATTTAAAATTGGGAAGCTGCCTTTCAGTTACCTTGGGGTTCCTATCTCAACCTCAAAACTGCAGGCAAAGGACTGCCAACTTCTAATTGAGAAGATGATGAATAGAATTAGAATTTGGAGTACACGCAATATGTCTTTTGCAGCTCGATATCAGCTTGCTAACAGTGTTTTAATGAGCATTCACACTTATTGGGGACAACTGTTTATTATTCCAAAGAGTGTGCTGAAAGAGGTTGATTCTATTTGTCGGTGTTTCTTGTGGTCTGGTACTCATAATGATACAAAAGCAGGGGCTATTTCTTGGGAGAAATTATGTAATTCGAAAAAGGCAGGAGGTCTTGGATTTAGAGAAACGTGGAAATGGAATATTGTTGTTATTAGAAGCTAGCTTGGGTAATGGCACAGAAAAAAGACAACTTATGGGTGAAATGGGTGAAGGAAATTAGGAATGGGCATGGGTCCAGGACCCGATCCTAATTTACGGGTCTGGGTCCAACTTTGTCAGACCCTAAGGGTCCGGGTCTGGGTCTGGGTCCAAGTAAAGTTTTTAGGGTCCGGGTCTTAACATTTTGGACCCAGACCCGACCCTTAGACCCTAAACTTATTTAATATATACATTTTAACGTTTTAAAAATAAAATAAATTGATTTTCTAAAAGAGTAAAACCTAAACTAAAACACCAAAACAACCATTCTGAACTCTTATGTAAAATCTGTTTGTTTCGTTTTTTTCAGTTTGTATGTTTAGGTTTGTTTCTCTTTTTTTCAGTTCATATGTTTGTGAATTGGGTTTGTTTCGTTTTCTTTTCAGTTTATAAGTTTGTCTTTGTTATGTTTTTTTTCAATTTATATGTTTGTGTTTGTTTCATGCGAATTCTTGTGTTTGTTTCATGCGATTTTTTGTATTTGTTTCATGCGAATTTCAGATGATTATTGATATTAATAATGCTGAAAATTTGGTAAAATAAAGAATTTAGGCCTGGACCCTCCAGACCCTCCAGACCCTCTAGACACTCCAGACCCTTAGGGTCCGGGTCTGGGTCTGTGTCCAATTTTTTCAGACCCTTAGGGTCCAGGTCTGGGTCTGCAAAATTATTTAGGGTCCGGGTCTAGGGTCCACCTGGACCCGACCCTTGCCCATCCCTAAATGAAATATACATTAAAGAAGCTACATGGGGATCCTATGTTGCCCCAAGTCATGCTAGCTGGGCTTGGAAGTATGTGTGCCAAGCTAAGAATATAATGAATGAAAAACAAGTGGTGAGCAGTGGCTAGCTTATGGATGACCAGTTCAGTATCAAGAAACACTAGAAGGCGCTACTGGATGATAGTAGGCAAGTCCCATGGAGTGTGTACGTGTGGAATAGATAAACTCTGCCTAAGCACAGATTGGTAATGTGGTTAGCTGTGCAAAATCGACTGAAAACAAGGCAGAGATTGAAGTAGATAAACATGTGTGTAGATGATAAATGCGTCATCTGCCAACAACATCCTGAGACAATTCAACACTTGCTATTTGAGTGTAGATTTAGTGAGCAGTGTATCTATTCTATTATACAATGGCTTGGCATAAGGTGGATGAAGAGAAATCTTATCCAGATGTGCATATGGATAAAGAATAGATATAAGAGCAGCAAGGTTAACACGATGGTGATTTTGGCAGCTGTTGCTTCTACAATGTATCTGATTTAGAGGAATATAAATATTGTCTACTGGGATTAAGTCATAATGACTGTAGATAAAACTGTACAGGAAATCAAATATATAGTAAAGCATAGAATCATACAAATTGTTAGTACTAAGGTGAAAGAAGATGATAGGAGATGGATAACTGATTTGTAAATGTTGGGTTTGTCCAGTATTAGTTGTGGCTGCTAGGATCTTCTAGCTTGCCTTAGGCTGTTTGGGTTGTTTTGGGCTTATACAATTACTTACTTATCTTCCAAAAAAAATAAAATAATAATAATAGTTTCTCTTTCTTTCTATGTCCCACAATATTGTTTCTCCTAAAATTTTGTGCAAAATAAATAGGTAAACTAATAAAGACAGGAGGGATTAGTTTACAATGTTACATCTTGATCATATATTAAAATTAAATATAAGTCACGGCTTGAACTTTGGGTTCAAGGGTTTTAAGTTTTACCCGTTTAAATATATATTTTAAAATACTTAACTTTGAAAAAAGGATATACGAATTCAAATCCGAGTAATAATTTTGGACCTAGTCCAAATCCATTTTGTAAAAAGTAGGATATAAATCCTGTCCGAATTCGTCGGGTCGAATATTTAAAGATTCACGAATTCGGGTAGGCTCTATTATCTACTAACATGCCTGCTAAAATATTTTGTATATTATTAGTACACTTAATTTGTATTTGTTGTATGCTATCTTCAAAACTTAGGGTCAACAAAACCAATTTAGTTTCATCCGTCATCATCAATTCATCACAACGAAGGTCAACAAAGGAAAAATCCAATAAAGCATACATTAAGGACGTACGGAGGAAAATTTACGGCTGATGATGAAGATAACGGTTGAATTAGTTGCTACGTGGCACCTTCGCAAGCCCCTTATAAAATACAAATCCCTTTTTCATGAATATAACTGTTCATCACTCTATATTACCATGTAAAATAAAAGCTATGATACAAATTAAATTTCAAATTCACATTTCTCTGACAGATTGCATTATGTTTCTCGTCAAGGTGCTAATTTTCTCAACTTATACATACATTCCTACTCTTTCCCTTCAATTTTTCACTCATATTTTTTCCTTATAAAGGCATGGAGATCAGCAGCTTTTGGTGTTTATGGGTACCTGAATTTCACCAAAGCCGGTTATATGTAAGTCCAATTTTTGTATTTTCAGCTATTTTTATTGTTTTGGTGAGAATGTTGTGTGTAATTATTTTCGTATGTGAAAAATAAAAATCATGTTATGTTGTGATCAGGATAAGCTGCTTTTTGAACTCGACTGCTTTAATTTTATATTTTCCTAACTTATAATTGTCTTAATAATGAAGAAGATAGATCATTTTAATGGGCAAGTGTATACAGAGTAAAAACTGTTGCTGTTTTATCGAATATGAGATGAGAGGTGCATGAACTAAGGGTTTGTTTCAGGGTTCCTCACTGTTTTCCAATAGTTTTGTTCAAAAGGTCTGTACTTCTAAGAATATGTAATAGGAGAAGGGAGGCATTTGGGGAATGACAAATGTTGATATGAGTGAAACTAATCGAACTTAAAATTTTGATTTACTGGGCTGAAAAGTAAGTTTATGTATAGGAAATTATGGTTTTACTGATGCGGATATCCATTATGTTAGTAGCTAGTTAGCATCGATCTAGACAGACGTCCTGATCTGTGGTGGAATTTGTATGGGTTGTTGCTGCTGTCGTTTTTTATAAGCTGTTTGAATGAAATAGGAAGGGCTCAGCTGTAGCAGACTAGCAGTTGTAAGTATATTAGCATGGAGCATCAATATTCATATATGAAAATAGTTTCCATGTCAACAGAAATAGGACATATAACAGATAAGATCCTGACAGTTGGATTTGGTAACCCATTAGAGAAGCTATTGCGCGTTGCAATAATTGATTATTTATTCTGATAAGTTTGCCCATAATTATTATGAATAAGGTTCAGCTATAGTTGGAATATCTGTCAGTACTTTCAAACTTCATTTGTGTTTAGGCCAAAATAACCTCCTTAGATAAAAGACAAAATGGAAGGTCATTCCTGCCCCCTAAATCAAGAGAAAGTGATCAAAGGAGAAACAAGGTAGTTTATAGATCTTAGACAGCATAACTGATCTGAACTCATCAAAGTACATCATAAATGGTTTCCCAAAAAGTGGAATTATTCTTATGCTTGTTGCAAAGTGTTATTGCTCTTCTATCAAGCTCTAATATTCTTTATCCTTCATTTAGGGAACATTCAAAGAACTTCAAATCAGAAGATATGCAATTAAGGATGGATGGAAAGAATTGTATTGTTACTGGAGCGAATTCTGGCATTGGGTTTGCAACTGCTGAGGATTTGGCTTCAAGGTATTTTTTATGCTTTGAGCACAGAGCACTTCGTGTTAATATCATTCAGAATTCCAGAAAGTCCAGATTTTCTGTGGATACTAAGAACACTTTTTTTGGCCAATTTTTATTTATTATTATCCACAGAGGGGCGTCTGTCTACTTGCTGTGCCGTAGTAAGGAGAGGGGGGAAGCCGCTCTTTCTAAAATTCAAACTAAAACCGGAAACAAGAATGTCTACTTGGAGGTGTAGATCATTCATCGTGTAACCATTAATGTGGAATGCCAGGGTCAATATATGATCTTTTTTCAGAAACATATCTGCTATTTATGTTAGCTCCTTGAGATTTCTTGTTTGCTAACTGATTGCTTGACACTAGTAGTTTCTCTGCTGATTGCAATTGGTTTTCAAAATTACTTGTATAGGTATGTGATCTGTCTTGTGTGAGTGAAATCAAGGCGCTCACTGCCAAATTTTCTTCAAAGGGTGCCCCCCTTCATGTTTTGGTAAGCTTGATTCTTATGTGAATTATGATTTATCTATGTGTTCAAAATCTATCTTTATTTGGTGTTTACTTGCATTACAACCATTTCCTTTTACTACATATGACTTGACTAAATGTTACTTGTCTGATCTGCATAACTGCTATAGGTCAATAATGTTGGCATTCTTGAGAGTAACCATGTCACAACTTCTGAAGGGTAAATTTTTGGCTTCTTCTAGATAGCAGAAATGCTGACATCATTCCGTCCTTGCAGACCCCCCCTATCCCGCTTCCCCAGAAATCATTTCCATTTGTCTAGATGTATATGTGCTAGTGTATACACGTACATAAACTTTAGTTGTATCTTTAATTAATATCTTTTTCAATTGCTTTTCTTACTAGCTTCGAGCTGAATTTTTCTGTAAACGTGCTGGGAACTTATATCATCACAGAGTCCATGTTACCCCTATTAGAGAAGGCTGCACCTGATGCACGAGTGATTACAGTTTCTTCTGGTGGAATGTACACTGCTCCTTTGACAAATGATTTGCAGGTGACTGATTGTTAAGGTATATTAGGTTCTGTTTTATGAACATGAACCAGCTATAGCTTCTAATTATTTCTTTCTAATAAAGTTCAATGAGGGAAAATTTGATGGGGTGATGCAGTACGCTCGAAACAAGAGAGTGCAGGTCAGTAAAACTTTTATTGCCAGCATTTATCTTTTTTCTGGCATATGAGTAGTTAATATGCTAATTTGATAGTCTAGCAGTTGTATCTTTGTTTTGATGTCATTGTTCTCTTCCTGGTGAATGGCGTTAGTTGGTTAAATGCTTCAATTCTTCATATGTGAACTTCCATATACAAAGTGTTTTTATTATGGTGTGATTTTGTTTAAGTTATCCCATGTGACATTGTAGTGCGCCAATAATCCATCTATAAAATTCTATAGTGATGATATAGTACTCTCTTGCATCCTGTTCATCACTTGTCTGCGGACCTAGAAAGCTAGATGTATCGTTCACATACTGAGAAAAGGGGCCCTTTGTTTTAAATAGTTAGTCATAAATAAAGAGCTTTCTTGTTCATTTCTTTTGGCCTCTGAAAGACTTTTATTAATCTCATCTCAATGAGATATATCTTATGCCATCTAAGAATTCCTAGTATGCTGGTCCTACAGCTTAGGCGATGAACCCTGAAGCTTAGAAGTAGATGCTGGATGATATGTTGTATTTGTACAAGCTAATAATTGGAACCAATATCTATAGTCCTTATCTTGCAAGGATCACATAATGTGCATCATTTGTCTGTTTTAGGTTGCATTAACAGAAAAATGGGCTGAAATGTACAAGGATAAGGGAATTGGATTCTATGCTATGCATCCAGGTTGGGCTGAGACACCTGGAGTTGCGAAAAGTTTGCCAGAATTTTCAGAAAGGTAATAGCTTAAGTGAGTTGTATATTTTCCTTGAATCCAATTGATTGCTATTGCACGTTAGTTGGCTAATAACCGATACCAAGTGATTTTATGGGGCTTCTATGTACAACATTCACACTTTTGAACTACTTTGCTTTAAGCCATTTCTGCATCCTATCTTTACTAACTCTAGAAGGAAATGAGTTAGTTTTGACTTTTGACACATTAAAAGTCTTTTTTGTTTTATCTGCTTTTTTGCCGACTTTATATGATTTGCATCTTAATTCTGACAATGTTTTTAGTGTGCTAGGCTCTAGCATTTGCCTTCTGGATTGATAATTGAAAAATATATGTTTGACACCAAGATTTGTATGTAGTACATGTCCATGTTACTTGTATCCATGGACAAGAAAACAGGTATGGGACCCTTCGAGTGCTGTTAGACATTGAGGACAGTTCTACTTTTTAGGAAGTTCATCTGCTTCTGTTCAGCTGCTTTTCAAATGTCTGCATATCAGTAACGAACTAGCCTACTAGAAAGGGGCAGTGTCGGTTTTTTATATTTAGTCTTATAACGGTAGCTTGGGAAGGAAGATAGTTGGTTAGTAGAGGGAAGTGAAAATGAAATGTTGGTATATGCAAGAGTAGGGAAGGAGTAAGGCATCCAGATTATTGAGTTGTTATCTTAGTTTTGTTTACCTTTTGGAATTGAATCAGGCCACTTAAATGCTCGATAAACTATCCTAGCTTTCTGTTTTCCATAATATGAATCTAAATTCTTTCTTCTTCCTCTAATTTGGGGTCCAGTTGTGTTAATCCACAACAAGATGTTACCAAAATATAAATAAATGCATGTATAATGTGCTATTAGTATTTATCTTCAATGCATAAATCTTATGCATGGTGGAAAGTAATATTGAAGGCTTAAAAACCTAAAGTAATCAACCCCTAACCCTCGTTAGAAGCTCTAGGATGCTAGTTAATCGTAATTTTATGGATTGGAATGAGAAGTTCAAATAATAGTGTTTGAGTTGTGTTCTTGTTTCTCCACAATATCCAGCAATTCTCAGTTCAGCACATGTGGATAGTAATTGTAATGGTGATCTTTCTTTCTATATGCGAAATGTGGTGACATTGTTCATGGTGGTGAGGGAGTAGAACGGGGATGAGGAGAATCTGTGTAAAACCCAGTTTAATCTGCTATTCTTTCCTTTTATGACAAGGTAATTCAATGTGAAAATAGATGTGGATCATATGGTTTATAAAATTTAATGTTACCACAATCAAATTGATCAAATAATAGTTTTGTCATCTGATATATTGAGTTGCTCATAATTATATATACTAGGTTTTCTGGGAAATTTCGAACATGGGGAGAAGGCGCGGATACCATTATATGGTTGGCTTTACAACCAAAAGAAAAGTTGGTCTGTGGTGGATTTTACTTTGACAGAGCTGAAGCACCCAAGCACCTGCCATTTGCAGCTACCGCTGGATCTCATGTTCTTATTGATTCTATCATTCAGAAACTTCGTTATTTGGCAGGAATTGCATCATAGACCATGTATGTTTTACACTTTTTTCCCCAATGGTTTTGGTCATGATCTTTGAATATGGAAAAGAGCGGATCTGCAGGGGGCTAAAATGAATTGGCTTATACGAAAAAACTCCTGTTCTTTGGAAGATCTATCTCGTGTGTGGTACCATAGACCAAAAAGTTGATTGTACCATATAAACATATACTTGGAACTAGTTCCCTTGTCAGCACGATCTCTCTAGATATGTGGCTAGCTTCAAAATGTGGGATGCTCTTGAAGTTTCTACATGTGGTAATTAGTAACTTTTTATATACCATTTTTATTGAATTGAGGGTTTGAGGAGACTAGTTTGTGACTTGTACTATATGTATATTATTTAGATAGTGAACTAATAGTGTAATATTCTATCATTTGAATTAGACTCGAGCATGGGTTGGGCTTGGCTTGCGGTCTTTGGAGAACTATGGGCCGAGTCAAGCCCATCAGTAATGTGTCATTTCGGGTCGGGCATGAAATTTGAGAATTTTTGCCCACGGTACGAGCCACGAGCCTCAGGTCGGGCTCGTGCCTCATGTAGGCATGGTTCGCGCTTTAGGTTTTTAAATTTCTTTGGCTCAGGCTAAAAATAAGAGAAGCGATGTTAGGTCCGTGGATCGGAATTCGGTCATTTAGGCGGTTTTGTGCCATGCCGGGCTTCGGAAAAATTTTCATAAACGCACCAAGCCCACAGCCCACTTAATGGGTTGGATCGAGCTTTATGTGGGCTCATGTCAGGCTGGGCCGGGATTAAATGGTCCGCGCGTGAGCCCGCCCATGCCACCCTTAATGTGAACTAACTTCAAAATATGGGATGAAAGACCCAAAAAGGAAAATGCAAGAGGGTTCCCATCTAATAAACTAGCCTTATATGCACGCTATGCGTGCGAATGCATATATAGTAATATTCCGTATTAAAAATTATGTACATAGTTTTGTTGAAGGAAAAATTCTTTATAGTGAAAAAATATAACAACAAAAAAAAAGTAAATGAAAATCTGAAATCGTGATATTATTTTACCTAATTATTAGGTGTCTTGTTTTCAAATTTTTCAGTTTAACCGACTCCTTATCAAGAATTTAACTTTCTCTCCTAAATGCTCTCTAGGTGCACGATAAGGTGAGTGCTATTGTGAGCCGAGTGTTGGATGGGGAGGAAAAAGAAGAGCTCTGGGGCCGGTGAAGGGTCATCGGAGGCCGAAATCTCAAACAAATCTAATGGAGTAAGTAGTAAGCATGTAGTTGGAGCGGATTTTGTAGAAAGCAATGGAACAGTAACTAAGGATATTCCTGCGATGATTGCTGAGGTACAGGAGGCGGTACCAGCAGCTTCGGTACCGGAATCTGTGACTGAGCTGACTGAAAAGAATCACAAATTCTGGAAGAGCATGACACAGAGCAAAATCTCTGAAAAAGGTATGGGTCTATACTATGTCACTCCGGTTGTTGTTAATGGTGAAAATGTAGCTAAGCTAGATAAAAAGGAGGTTGATAGAGCCACTGAAAGCTGGCAGAATGCGCTAATTGTTTATGTCATTGGACAAAACCCTAGTCTCGTGGCTATAATCAATTATTGTAAGTCTCAATGGGCTCCAAAAGTTGAACCTAAAATCTTTAAGCATGATGAGGGATACTTTGTGGTGAAAATGGACACAGTAGAAGATAGAGATGCAGTGCTATACTCAGGGCCTCATTTATTCTTTGGCAAAGCTATGATAGTGAAACAGTGGACATCTAGCTTCAGTTTTAATCAGGAGATTTTAAAAGTTATTCCAATATGGGTCACTTTACCTAATCTTCCATTGAATTGCTGGTCTACTGACTCATTGAGTAGGATTGGAAGTACCATTGGAGTTCCAATATATGGTGAATGCACCACGAAACAACTAAGGATATCATTTGCGAGAATCTTGATTGAAATGGATGTAACAGGGAAGATTCAGGAGGAAATAAATGTGGAAGACCCTAATGGGAGGGTGTTTAAACAAAAGGTTGGGTATGCTTGGCTACCACCCTTTTGTACTAAGTGTCAGAAGGTAGGACATGTATGTGAGGAGAAAAAGAGGCCAATTAAAGGAAGAGTCACTCAAAAATGGGTACCAGTTGGTCAGGCTAAGGATCTACCTACATCCAACCCAGTTTTAGAGGCTGATATTGGGGATGATAGGACTACAGAAAATGTTCAAACAATTTCTATTAATCCAACTCATCCTGCTAATGTAACCCCAGTGGTTACGCCAATATCTTCTACTCAGAGACAGGAGTTGGATGAGGAAGGGGCCTGGAAACTAGTAACTATGAAAACAAAAGATAAGGGTAAACAAGGGGCTTTTCAAGCAGCTAGAACAGCAATGATGTATGAATTACAGTCTGGTGGTGGAAGCTCAGCTACTGGTGCTGGGGGTGCTAAGGGACCAAACCCTTATTTGTCCTAATGATTTGTATATCTTGGAATGTCAGGGGGATGAATGACCCCTTTAAAATAAAAGAAATCAAGAATTTTTTATGCAGACATAAAGTAGTAATGTGTGTGTTACTTGAGACAAGGGTTAGGGAACATAATGCAAGCAAGGTGCAAAAGAAGATTGGTAAAGAGTGGAAGTGGATTAATATTATTCTCATTCCCCAAGAGGGAGAATTTGGATAGGCTGGTGGCCTGCCTGGGTTAATGTTACTTTGACTCATACACAGGAGCAGCTAATGGTATGTAATATTCAGGACCCAGTTCATAAGGTAAATTTGGTTGCTGTGTATGGTCTTCATACAATAGCTGATAGAAGAAGCTTATGGAGTGGTTTATTACAGAGTGTCCAGCATCAGGAGCCAATGATAGTCATTGGAGATTTCAATGCTGTGTGTCACACAAATGATAGACTAAATGGTACATTGATTACTGATGCAGAGACTGAGGATTTCCAGCAATTCTTATTGCAATCAAACCTGATTGAGAGTAGGAGTACATGGTCATACTACTCTTGGTCTAATAGTAGTGTGGGAAGTGATAGGGTGTTGAGTAGAATTGACAAGGCATATGTTAATCTAGCTTGGCTAGGAATGTATGCAGAGATGATAGTGCAATACTTACCTCCTGGTATCTCAGACCATTCTCCTTTGTTATTTTTACCTTGATGACAGGGAGTTCACAAGGGGGAAAACCTTTTACATTCATGAATATTATGGCTGAGCAAGTTGAGTTTTCAGACACAGTAGAGAGAGCCTGGAACTCTGTGAATGGTAGACATAGATTTCAGTCAATTTGGTTGAAGCTTAAAGCTGTCAAGCAGGAGTTGAAACAGATGAAGAGCAGAGGATAGGGCTTGCTCATGAGAAAGTGGAGGTTTTAAGGCAGCAACTCCAGGATTTGCAGAATCAAGGTGACTATGATAGTAATGCATAAGCTCAGTTTGAAGCAAAGGGCCTCATTAATGATTTGAGACATTGGTCTCATATTGAAGAGAGTATTCTCCAGCAAAAATCCAGAATTGACTGGATTCAACAGGGAGATACTAATTCCAAATTGTTCTTTACTGTTGTTAAAGCTAGACATGCCCATAATAGAATTGACATGTTAACTACTGATGATGGGAGAATAATAAAGGAGGCTGAAGCTGTAAAGGGAGAAATCATAGATTTCTATAAGAATTTGTTGGGAACAAGAGCTCCAACATTGCAGGGTGTTGATTTGAATATTGTGAGGGTGGGTAAAAGTCTCTCTACTCAGGCAAAAGAATCATTAATGAGGGTGATTACTAATGCTGAAATCGATGAGGCTTTGGCTGGAATTGGGAATGATAAGGCCCCAGGTCTGGATGGGTTCAATGCTTACTTCTTCAAGAAAAGCTGGGAGACCATTAAACAAGACATGTATGCAGGAATCCATGAATTCTTCAATAATAATAGAATGCATGGTCCTGTGAACTGCACTGTTGTCACTCTCTTGCCCAAGGTTCAGAATGCAACAAGGGTAAAAGAGTATAGGCCTATTGCATGCTGTACAGTGATTTACAAAATTATTTCTAAAGTTCTGACCGACAGGATGAAAGGAGTAATTGGAGAGGTGGTTAATGAAGCTCAATCAGGGTTTATACCTGGAAGGCACATAGCTGATAACATTCTTCTAGCTATGGAGCTCATCAGAGGGTATACTAGGAAACACATGTCTCCTAGGTGCATTATAAAGGTGGACATCAGGAAAGCTTATGACTCAGTAGAATGGTCATTTTTAGAAACTTTGTTGCATGAGTTTGGCTTTCCCAATAGGTTTGTTGGCTGGATTATGGAGTTTGTTACAACAGTCTCTTACAGTGTGCTGGTGAATGGTATACCTTCTCAGCCATTTCAAGCAAAGAAAGGGCTAAGACAGGGAGATCCATTATCTCCATTTCTATTTGCATTGAGTATGGAGTACCTGAGTAGGTGCTTGAATAATCTGAAGAATAGCCCTGAGTTCTATTTTCACCCTAAGTGTGAGAGATTGAATATTACTCATCTGATGTTTGCAGATGATTTATTGATGTTTTGTAGAGCTGATAAGAGTTCTCTTGATCACATGATTACAGCTTTTCAAAAATTCTCTGAAGCCTCAGGTTTATCTGCTAGTCAAGAGAAGAGCAATATCTACTTTTGTGGGGTAGATGATGTTACAGCTAGAGAGCTGGCAGATAGTGTGCAAATGCAATTGGAGGAGCTACCATTTAGATACCTTGGAGTCCCTCTTACATCAAAGAAACTGACCTATGCACAATGTAAACCTTTAGTGGAAATGATCACTAATAGAGCACAAACTTGGATGGCTAATTTGTTGTCATATGCAAGGAGGCTCCAGTTGATTAAAAGCATCCTCGGTAGTATGCAAAACTACTGGGCACATATATTCCCTATGTCAAAGAAAATCATTCAAGCAGTTGAGAAGGTGTGCAGGAAATTTCTTTGGATAGGGAAAACTGATGAGTCTAGTAAAGCTCCTGTTGCTTGGGCTACAATTCAGATGCCAAAAAGTGGTGGTGGTTGGAATGTAATTAACATGATGCACTGGAATAGAGCAGCAATGCTTAAGTTGCTATGGGCTATTGAATTTAAAAGGGATAAAATGTGGGTCAAATGGATTCACTCCTACTATATTAAAAGGCAGGATGTCTTTACTGTCAATATCAGTAACCAGACCTCATGGATACTGAGAAAGATAATAAAGGCTAGGGAAAATTTGAGTAATATTGGAGGCTGGAGTGAAGTATGTGTTGGAGATAAATTTTCTCTGAAAAAAGCATATAAGAAGATGAATGATAATGTGGAAAGAGTAAGGTGGAAAAGGTTAATCTGCAATAATTATGCAACTCCTAAAAGTAAATTTATTTTATGGATGATGCTGCATAATAGATTACCTACAGTGGATAGAATTAGGAGATGGGGAGTTCAATGTGATGCCAGATGTAGTCTTTGCAGGACTGAAGATGAATCTATACAACATATGTTCTTCTCCTGTGAGTATACTGCTGGTCTTTGGAGTAAAATATGCAGACTCATAAGTTTTCCTGACTCAGGAGGGTCTCACCAAGATGTTATATCAAGTGTGTGTGCCCAGGCAAGGAAGAAAAAAGGAAAGTTAATTGTGATGTTATTTACTGAATGTGTGTATGCCATATGGAGGCAGAGGAACAACAGAATATACACAGGGGACTGTAAGGATGGAAATATAGTCCTTAGAGAGATTTTATTTACAGTTGCTGCTAATTGTAATGCTGATGATAGGAGTAAGCTGATGCTGTAATTCTCCTTGTGTAGAATGTGGATTGTCTGCTTCATGTGCAATGCTTTTGATGCACATGTTTTTTTGGTATATAATTAAGATCAGAAGGATGAGAGCCTGGAGCTTGATTTTTGACCATTTTCATCATTTCTTTATATACAGCTTGTACCAAGGCAGAATCAACATGAGAATGTTGATTAGAGGTGTCAGCAGCAAATTCTAATGGAGTATCACCAAATAAAGAACCTCCAGTAGTGTCACCAACATGAGCAACCAATTTATTAACAGAATATTGCCAGAAGCTTTAAATTTCATGTTGAGAAACCATTCAGGGTATACTCCAGTGAGTTTGAAACACTGGTCCATAGTATGACCAGATTTCTTGCAATAGTCACATTTTCTGAGACTTTTATCAAACTTAAAGCGTTTACCATCTCTTTTGTCAGTGTAAGAAGGATGAGTATGTGGAGGAGGTCCTTGGAATGACTGTTGCTTCATAGAGACAAAAGCACTAGTCTGAAGGGAATTTTCTTACTGAAAATTCAATCTATTTTGCCTTTCAACTTGCAACAGCATATAATATGCATGATTAACATTTGGCAAAGGATCCATACCGAGGATATTAGTAGTCACAGTATCATAACCTCTATCTAGGCCAACAAGAAGTTGAATCAACTTCTGTTTCTGATCAGCATTAAGAACTTTTTTAAGAATACCACATGAACACTTATCTAATGCACCACAATCACAATCTATAAATCCATCTAGCAACTGGATTTCATCCCAAACTCTTTTCAATTTAAAGTAATATTGCACAATAGAATCAGATCCTTGTTGTATAGAAGAGAGTTGTTTATGTAATTCAAAGAGTTGAGGAGCATTAGATTGTCCATACCTTTCAACAATTTCTTCATATAGTTGGTGTGCAGATTGCTGTAAGATAAATCCTTCTGCTATCATTTTGTCCATTGAATTGAGTAGCCATGCTTGAATCATGTAATCATTTCTCAACCATTTCTGCAACTCTTCTGAATCTGATGGAGGTCTGACAGTTTTGTCATTAATGAATGTCAATTTATTTTTAGCACCCAAGGCTAACCTAATACCTCGATTCTAGGTGAGAAAATTATCTCCATTAAGCTTATGAGCTCCAAGATTTTCATCAGGTTGATCTCCTGAACCTAAGAAGTACTTATCTGTATAACCTACAAGGTTATTTTGAGGTTGTGAAACTGAATTATGTGAGGTTTCTGTCATCTTGACAACACTTGTTAATGGAAGCACAACAAAATGCAAGAATAAACTTGACAAATTGTTACTGGAGAATGAATTCAGATAGTAATTTGTAAGAAAATCAACTTAAAATGTTGATTTAGATCAAATTCAGACAATATTTGCAGAAAATCAACTCAGATTGTTGATTTGGATCAAAACAAAAACAAAAGTTTTCTGGAGTTTAGTTCAGAATTGATTGAAATCAATCATCAAAATCAAAAAATTTTGATCAGATACCATGTGGAGATAATCATGTTATCTCAGAGAGAAGAAGAGAGAATTCTGTAGAAGAAAACGAATTTTATGCAAACTTTTAAATGATTTACAGCCTACAAGAAACTATATATATATACAAGTAGAAAAACTAAAAGAATGTAGAAGAAGTAATGTAACAAACTAACTAACTTCTAACAACTTACACAGCTCATCAATTGAGCAATAATAGACAACAGACACCAGTAACAAACAATTGATGCATAACAGAAGCTCCCTGATCTACAGTAGGCTATGTTAAAATGTCTTATTCCGAGATTTCCTTCTTCCTCAAGATGCTTCTATGTCCATTGTTTTTTTCCAAAGCTTCTTATTCATAAAAATTGTTTCATTTCAAAGCTCCTCTAATATATTCCTTTTTTCTATTTCTAGAACATACGTGATTGACCTTGTCAATAACAGGAATGAACAATATTTTTCGGCCACTAAAGGTCATACAATCCCTAAATCCAAATATATTATAATTGGGCTTTAATTAAAAGTATCCGCCAAAAAAAGAAAGATAAAAGTACGCGAGTAGGTTAAGTTAAAATTATTTCTATCCCTTTTCTTCTTCCTCTAAATATAGCCACTGCTTCCTCAAAAGCTTTCGGATATTCATGATGGTTATTGCTTCCTTTCAAAACTCCTCTTTCAATGGATTCATTTTTTCATCTCTCAGATATCCCTGATTGACCTAGCTCGCTTATGATGGGGAGGAAGAATATTTTTCACCACTAGAGGATGTCAAGGGTTTTGCATTCTTCTTGAAGAAATTCAATCTAATTAATCTAGATATTATAACTAAAAATTAAGGTAATTCATCTCATAGACTAAACTCTCATAAACCCCATTTCCCAAAATAAACTTAATATCTTTAATTTTGTAACAGAAAATTGATTAAAACTATTCTTAGATTTTGGTAACTGATAATTGGATTTTACGTTTCCTACATTACGCCCATTCATTGCCCCTAATTATTAAAATTAATACAATTTTAACGCTTAGCTTTATTGCTTCAGTTTTGTACTACATCGATTTATTATTAATCTATTTACTTTGTAATTTGACATTATTCACATACTTTACATTGACTATTGTTTACCTAAGGAAAAACAATATACATGTGGGATCTTTTTAGATATGTCTCATCATAATTTTTAATTGTAAACTTTTATAATTTTACTTGTTCATAATTAAATATATTAATGGTCAAAGTTTTATATTTGTATAGATTGAAAAGAAACAGATATAGCAATCGTTTAAGATATAACCAACTCCTATGAATCATCCAATTTTTATATCGAAGAGCATATGGTTTTTGAAACTCCTCTTTTAATGAATTCATTCTTTTCATCTCTGAAACACCCTTGATTGACCTAGCTCGCTTATGACGAGGAGGACGAATATTTTTCACCACTAGAGGATGTCAAAAGTTTTGCATTCTTCTTGAATAAATTCAATCTAATTAATCCAGATATTATAACTAAAAATTAAGGTAATTCATCTCATAGACTACTCTCTCATAAACCCTATTTACTAAATTAAACTTAATATCTTTAATTTTGTAACTAAAGATTGATTAGATTTATTCCTTACATTTTGGTAACTGAAAATTGGAGTTCAGTTCCCTACTTTACGCCCTTCATTTCCCCTAATTATTGAAATTAATACAATTTTAATGCTTAGCTTCATTGCTTCAGTTTTGTATTACATCGGTTTATTATTGATCTGATTCACTTTGTATATTGACATTGTTCACATGCTTTACGTTCACTATCGTTTACCTAAGGAAAACATAGTCATGTGGGATCTTGTTAGATATGTCTCATCACAATTTTCAAATGTCAACTTTTTATAATTTTTCTTGTTCGTAATCAAATATATTAATGGTCAAAGTTTTATGTTGGCAAACGTAAAAGTGTATAGATTAAAATGAAATAGATGTAGTAACTATCTAAGATATAACCAACTTTTATAAATCATCCAATTTGTTTTATCAAAGAGCATATTGTTTTCCGGAAATTGAGAGTTACTTCATATTTAGGCCGACAATTGTCATTGTTGATTGAATTGCTTTTGTGTGTGTGTGTTTTTTTTAGTCAGAAAGAAAGAAACTAGGGAGGAACCCAATTAACAGGCCACCCTAAAGCATCCTTACGGATGATTTTGAAAAAAGCAATATTAGGAGATTCAAACCAATAACAGAGATTAGAAGTAGAATGGCCATGATTTGCCATCCAGTTGGCAGCATAATTAGCTTCTTTAAAAACATGTTGAATATTATAATTATCAAATTTTCTAAGATCTTCTGCTGCATCATTAATAAGAGCATTAATTGACCAAGGAATTTTCCAGATTCTTTTGATAACTTGAATAACCGAGAGATTATCACCCTCAATAGTAATATTTCTAGCTCCCAGAAAGATAGCTCCCCTAATACCTTCTCTTAGACCTCAGGCCTCAGCTAGATTATCAGCGATGGCATTAGCACCCACCACTAAGCACAAGATTCCCCACAATATCTCTAATAACAAAGCCATACGCAGTGCTACTATTCTGCAACTTGGAACCATCAAAATTAAGTTTGACAAAATTAAGAGGGGGGACCAAATAATATTTGGCCTAGGCTTTTTAGAGTCTTTAACAACTTGTTGACTACTATCCAAACTAGAAGAATTGCTTTTGTGTGTATATTGTGATTGAAAAAATATATCCAAATTTTTTAATGATACTTTTAAATATATATAATTTCAAACTACAAGCACCTTTGTATACATAAACTTGTATTTGGGCCCAAGAGTCACCCTGGGTTAGTTTTGTTTTCCAAATTTGATATTGTATTTTTTTTTCATTTTCATTAAAATATATTAAGGAAAACTCAACATTTAAAAGGTACAAATATGATATGTGGACACTTAAAGCATGAATAAAAGTTGGTTGAGATGGTAATTGTGTCATGTATAATAGCAAGAGGTCCTGGGTTTAAATCTTGTTGCAAGTTAATTTTACTTTTGTTAATTGACAATTGACATGACTTATGTACACATTGAACAATTCTAATGGAGTAACAGAGGTGCCACGTGGCATGTATACATTGTCACGCATGCCTTTTAATATATTTGTATAGATTAATGTTTCACTAAATTCAAAAAAATAATATCAATTACATACAATAATACAGGACATCACGAGACCAAGAAGTAATTTAGATCTCATTATTAGTCTCTATCCAAAATCGTATTCCCTCTCTTCTTTATTATTTTTTTTTCATAATAAGGTTGAACATAAATAATGAGATCAAAATTTTATGTTCAGCATGGCTTGCACCCCATTTGTTACATAAAAGCAAGTCGAGCTCCGTAAGATAGGCTAACCAAAGTACTATTGTCTATCCAAATATCTCAAGCTACTTCGACAAAAAATGTACTCCACCCGTAACTCCCTTATTTTTTCCATATGGTTTAGAATAAGTCTTTTTGCTTTTGGACTAATTTTGACCGAATTAAGCTAAATTGAAATGAATAAACCTAGATCGAACTAAAAAATAAGTCTTTGTCATGAACAATTTGTTCATAATTGTTAGAAACTAGGTAAAGCTCCTCTCCTCAAAAAAAAAAAAAAAAAAAAAAAAAAAAAAAAAAAAAGAACTAGGTAAAACTCATCCTACATGTAAGGATTATCAACAAACCCTTCAAAAGTTGTGTTTGCTTCCCCCAGCTATTCTAAACATAATTTATTAGAATTGACTGAACTTGAATTTACCTTTATGTTTACGCCTAATTAAACCTCATTAATTTTGATTTTACCTTATATGTACACCTAATGCAACTTGATCAGACCTATAAGTTATTTATTTAAGTTGAATGAATATATCCTAAAAGTGCATACAAGGCTACAATAGTATCAGAAGATAAAGTATTAATTTGTTTCTCAATTATCCTTCCCTTTGCTCCACTTCATTTTTCACTAGCTTGTCCCAACTCTTGCCCAAACCCTGTTATTATATTTCAAAACATTATTAACCCAATGTCTCAATATTATCTGTTACTTTTTACCTATATTTTTATTTATTTATTTGAAGTATTTTGAACTTACATTTAAAAGAAACAAAATGATAAGCGGAAAAAGAAATCTCAAAAACGAAAGGCCTTTTCTGGTCCCCCCTGAGCCGGGGGGTGCTTGCGGGGAGGGTGTGCCACGACGAAACAAGGGAATGAAAGGCCATAGTCCACACTTTTTTGCATCAGTTCAGCTTAAATTCACATATGTAATCTTCACGCTTACTTCGTTAATTGTTTTGTGGAGATTTTTCCAATTCAATTCATACGATTTCAGGCACCATTGTAATTGCTCTAGATGGTTTCAAATTTCAATCTCACAGACAACTAAAACTACTTGCATAGACTTTCAACTATAATGTTAATTGCACATGCATTCACATATGATGATATGACAGTCGGTACAATCTATCCAATTGCAAGAGTAAATGTCCTACAAACTATGAACTGTTTTAAACATTAAAAAAATCTCTTGCAGCATATTGATACATCAGAGATACAGGCATACAAATCATCCAAGTCCATCAATGTACAATATAATCGACTTGGTGTTTAAATGAATGAAAGATCTGAATGATGTGAATTTTAATGGTACAAAAGAAATGGGATACACTCAAACATGGGCAAATATAAGCTACTCTTCTTACAATCTTACACAAACGACAAAAAAGCTATTACCTGCGTCTTCTCGTTCTGTATGAAGAAATGGTAATAGTATACGGAAAGTTTGTAATGGTATATGAAAAGGGTGTAATGTACATGGTACTTATAGTTTATATTTTCTCCAAGATTTTTTTACCCTCCTGCACTTTTGGTTTCACTTCTTGAAGATTCTTCAAGAAAACTGACCATGAAGATCAGTCTACCCTGCCTCCTCAAACTTCTACCTATTTGTCAAAGATAAAACCTGTACAAATACCAAAGATGAAGCACGCCAACTGCAATGTACAATACCGTTGATGAATTTGAACACTCCAAAGCTAAACGCGTGATCAAATTGAAGTGCTGGATATATATGTAAAGGAATTATGGAACGAGGAACAGCCAAGTCAACGGCCCCACTCAGCCATATCCTGCAGCAACAGACATCAATATTAGAAATAAAATTTGTGACATTGAATTATAGATCTTTAAGGTTTTCAATGCTACTAATGAAATTGCATAGTATATTGGCATGTTGACAAATTAGTTCTCATGTCCATTGAACATCTACAATGGAAAGAGATAGGGAGCAAATGGACAGGGCTGGACAATACAATTCTCTATTTGAATCACATAATAGCTAATCATACTGACACCCTACGGCTGTGGCGCTATGCATCAAGGGAAGATCAGTATATTTGAAACAAAGAACTGTTACTTGCCTCTTCCAGTCTCAATTGGCTCAATGCTGCATTCATTCTGAGGTCAATCACAATATCTTCATTTTCCACTTCAGCATTAGTAAATGTAAGGGCCCGCTGTAACTTTCTAGGAGAGAACACCTCAACCTCCACATCATATATTGCAGTGACAGGTCGATGGTCAGACAACTTATGTTCAGACCTTCCATAGCTAAGCAGCTTCAATCCTTTTCCAAATGAGAGTATGCGGTCACACCTAAAAAGCAAAGAATTCAATACTGTATTATGAAACAATTTATCTCAGACAATTTAAGGCTATATTTAGAGTACAGCTTCTTACTGTTGGCATTCAGAACTTGGCATCTTAGGCCATGTTCTTTTATGTAAAACAGAAACATACTGATAGTAATCAGTAAACATCAGATTTGATGAGCAAAATCAGTTTCAATAACAGCGATCCCGTTATATATATATATATATATATATATATATATATATATATATATATATATATATAACTTAGTAAATTGCATAAGAGGAAAACAGTAGACTTTTGGGGAAAAAAACAGTTTAAATCAGCAAAGATCAATTAAGATCAGTAAAGTTAAGATTTAGTCTGCACAAAAAAGTTTAACCAGTAGAAATTAGGTGAAGAGAACAAGACTTTTAACTAGACAGCCAACCTGAACTAAGACATGTATGAAAATGAAGGTGGAAAGATTGGCACTAAGCTCATGGAAACAACTATTGTTTACACAGAATCTTCGCCTCAAAACTATACCACATCGATTGACCCCCTCTTAGAAGATTGTATAATGACGGCCATGATTTGGTGGGAGATGATATAACACCTCTATTTGCTAATAATTGATAAAAACAATAAAAAGTTGAACAAGGAGATGGAAAAGCCCAAAGGGAAAGAAAAATATGGGGGGAGACTACAAATGAAAGTTTGGTAGAACTCCTAGCTCTTCAATCCCTCAAAACCCTAGTTTTGTCTATCAATCTGAAGGTTTCAAAGCTTTTTAAGGGAATGGTACCCCCAATGTTTATCAGATTTCGTGTTAATGTTCACAATATATATTCTTTGTCTCTGTAATGAAGAGCTTGACTACCCATAAATTGGATTTTATCCCTCTGCTCATGAGAATTTGAAGTCCATATCTTTCGCTTCTCTACTACTTGTTGGTCTACTACATATTGGTTCATTGATTGGGATCGATACAGTTCCACCGCATAATTGAGTTCTTCAATCTCCATTCTTCATATCCAATCAGTTGAATCAGATTATGGTGAAGTACAAAACTATAACAGATCGATAAACCCTCTCATGGAAGGTTGTATAATGAAGCATCAATGTGATAAAGGGAATGCAAGGGTGTTAGATTTCATCTACAAGGATTATTGTTTTTATTGGAAGAGGATTTGATTTGACTCAATTTGATAGATATTAGTTATGTATAAATTTCAATTAATAATTTAACTTTGATTTCAAAAATATTAGAAGTTCACAGAAATTGGGACGACCATTAGACTAATTTATAATTTATGTGGAACTGATAAGACTTGGAGAAGAGAGCACTGTGCACCCCATGTAAAGGGGGGGATGGGGGGGGGGGAGGAAAGAAAAGGAAGTGGAGCAAAATAGAAAAAGCTAAAGCCAAAACAGCATGATCGTAAAAGGCAGAACTTTTAATACAAATGATAATAGATTGCTTACCATGCAGGGGTACGTCTCCCCACCTTCGGATCTTCTCCATAATAATCATCGGAATTCATCTCATATTTGTAAGTTGGTGGAAAATTTAATATACCTTCAGACCATCCATCAAATGCACGGCCTTTTTTAAACTCTCTCATAAGCTGCAGTTGCAAGTGCCACCATATCAAAAGTTATGACAACGGTATGGACTTTTCAACAAAAGAAGTTAATCTACTTATCTTATGCCAAGTACAATTTGATATTGCATAATTTGTTTTAAAATGAGCAGCGACAATTTCCATTGTACATCAATCAGGACTTCGATGCATATTCTTAGAACACAGTGTTCCCGGAAACATAATAGACTAGCTGGGATTTCGCAACTTTGTGAAAGGGATTACAAAACCCCATTATATAGATATGTATCAATTCACAGGCATAAAGCTGGTTACAGAAATATTAGCACAACCAAACTTGTTTAAGTATGTTTTAGTTAAGAGTCTTGCATCTTCTATTGAACTAGAGAAATTCAAATCATACTGTCAAGTCTATTTTTCTAGTTCTCTATTACTCTATCTGGTGCACTTAAAAAGATGCAGGGAAGAGATTTAGTTTGACATATCATTTACAATCATTATCTTACATTTTTGGTGAATATTACTTTAGCACCTTGCTATAATTACTTGCTAGATGGTTCGGCTCTACCTTGCTTTTCTTCTCTGTTTCCATGCACTTCACATGACAATTATTCAGACATATACTCTCTGTTTATATAAAATTAGGACATCTGCTTTTGCACATGAACTAAGGAAAAAAATGCAAAAGGTAGAGAGAAGATTAAAAGTAGGGAAAAGGTGAACAAGGTAGAGAGGATGAGAGTAAAAGAAAGAGAGATGGTGAGACAACCTATTAAGGAAAAGAAGTCAAATGTCCAATCTGGTAAGTGTTTCTTAATCTTATGTCGATCCATGTCATATTATGTGACTAACAAGAAGGGTTTCCTTAATGCTTGCAGAAATAGATTCGTTTTGCAGTGCAAACTGATGAAGAACCTCTCTGCAATCAAAAAGGTAGTCCTGACTCAACTCTCCAAAACCCAACAAAGCACAAACATCAATTTGTAAAAACAAATTTTTTCACACAATATTTCATTCACTCCCTAAAAGCCTAAAGAGAGGCCTACAAACGTAAAAGTAATAATTTCTTTGTGGGTAGGTAGTATATCATCTGTATAAATCTCATCAAACCAGAACCAGAAAAGATATTTCTGCAGTCTCAAGAAATCTCTAAATGCTAATCCCTGAATTCGCATCTTATTCTGTCATAGATAGTACCAAAATGTTTGCATCATTGAGTTTCTTCCATACCACTATTTAACGACACATCACTAACAAAAAGTGTTAATGACAGTGTTATCTTCCTGACTGGTCTGACAGGGTGTGACAGGATAAGTGATGACTACGCAGTTCAATTCACTTCACAAACTTGAAGAAACTAAATATCCAATTTCAGTTCTACTTGAGCTCAACAATCTTATGAGCTCCCATTTACGCTTTTTTTACCAACGGGTCAACAAGATACAACCTTACGGCACATTCTGCTTTAGGAGATGATGTTTTTTCAGATGTCATGAACTGATCATCACAGCCATACTATAAAATTGATCCTTATTGACTCTGATACAATACTAAAAGTCAGCATTTGGGACACTCGCAGACATGACATTCTCATCGAGATAATCAACACAAATGAATGCAGAAAACTAAATTTTTTTGACTTTATAACAAGCATGTTCTCTTAGATCTGAATAAGAGAGCTAGTAGAAAGCCTCAACACAAGCTATGTAAAACATGCCAGATCCTATGTTGGCAAGGAGGAAAAACAAATTTTGTTTTTCCAAAAAAAATAAAATAAGCAAAAGGACTAAGGCTAAACACATTTGGAGTAATCCAAAACGCAGTTAGTGCTTATACGTTTGCAATTACTAAGTGCAGGACTGGTCAGAAGTGGCCCCACCAACGATAGAGTATAAGCCTTTAACTGGCCAAACAACTACAAATTAGTATGGTATCGTGCGTCAGTTTTCAATGTGATATTAAACTCATAAAGTGCACATTTCAAAAGAGTTGGACTTGGACATCTACACATATAAGTTTCGACAAAGTAATAAGGGAGTAATTTATCTGAGCTGATACCTGATCATATTCAGCCAATCCGGACCAGTCTTTTCCGGATATTAGTTGCCGTGTCTGGTCATATGACAAGTTGATGCGATAGTTCAAATCACCAAGCCAAATTATTCTCCTGAAAAAATAAACATACAGCTAATGTCATGTTCGGAACAACCAGAGAACTTTGAACAGCCTTCTTCAGGAGAAAGAAAATGATCAATTGCTGAAAATCAAGAAGTGTCAATAAACAGAGCTTACTCATGATCATAAATGCTCTTGGGAACTCCAAGACCTGATTCAGTGCGAAAATATGTCCTCCGGTGTATTTCATTCACATCAGCATTTCGTTTTATTTGCTCAGCTTCTTTTTCTCCAGATGTTAGATGAGTACATATGAAGCAGAAAAGAGTCTGATATATAGACATGCTGATCGAAACTGCTCCCTAAAAAATAATCATTTTTTAATTATTCCCAGACAATGAAATATGAAGTATATATTGAGAAATAGGAGACATGATTAAAGTAGATACAATTATATAAGACATGAAAGGCAAAGCATTCCTTTTTTGCCTTGTGTAGGAAAAAGAATTTATCAATACACAAAATAACTACACGGCAAGAACAGACAAATAGAAATCTAAGAGTTTATTTAAATTAAGAAGAATGTGAGAAAGAATTCCTAGACATGTTGAAACTATGAACAGAACATAGCAACTAGAATACTAGATCATTCATGACACAGCAGATTGGGGATGCTTAATGTCCGACCTCACATGGTTCGTCATCAGGATTTTCAGTAATTTATTAAGATGGGGAAGACATTATAGAAAAATAAAATGAAAAAGATCTACGTGGTACTGGTACCCCTATGTTTTAACATTTTCTAAGCTGCACTTCCAATGTTTTTTCCATCCAAGTACCCTTGAAATTTGTGTGAGTTCTAGGCTGTACCCCTCCATTAGTCAGCGTTAATGTTTCCGTTTATTTTCTTGTTGTTAGTGCTTACACTTACATTAAAAGGGAGAGAAATTCTTCGCCTGAAAAAGGTTGGACACTACGAAGCTACTTGAAAATCTTATCACACTGAGTACCACATAGAATGGTTTCGACTTCCGCAAACCGAATTTAACAATTTCAAACTGGTGAATTTAAGCCGAAATTTCGGCCGAACCAACCATGACAAGGCAATTTCGGCCGCGTTTCCTTTATTTCCCGTATCAAGACGCTACTTTTCATATTTTTCTTTTCTAGAGATTCCCATTGCTCCCTACACCTCCCTCCAACAATGACATAAATCAACATAAAAAAATATAGATAGAGAAAAGAAGAGGCAAGCAAACAACAATCACGAACCTATGTTGGATAGGCGGAAAAAGTAAAAAAAAAAAAAAAAAAAAAAAAACAAATGCTATATAAGTTATTCTATAATATAGTGCAAATAAAGTATGATAAACTGTGATGTGGTCCTTGTTGAACATATCTGTTCCCACGAAATCACAGTCGTTTCCTAAATCGTGACTAAAACCGTATATTCGAACCATGGGAATACCATATAGAAAAGCCCAAAATAAAAAATAAACGGAATCTCAATAGACATAGTAGAGAGCGGTCAAAAGAAGCAATAGAACTCCACTTGAGTAAGAGCCTCTTAGACAATTCATTAGGCTATGCTTGTAAACAACATCACCATTTGACACATTAAAACATAACTAAATCCTTGATTATATATCTGGAACATGGAACAAGCAGATTCAAAGCAGTTGAAGGTTATGCAAAGGAGCAATCTTAATTCTAAGAAACAATAGCACCATGGTCTTACCAATACTAGAGAGACATGCAAAAGACACACATCTAAATCTGTTCTATAGTAACATCACTATGGGGTAAACACTGAGTACATAAGAAAAACAAATTCGTAAATGAAGCTTCTTGATTAGATTTTTGTGCACCAAATGCTATTACAATTCAGAGTCTCAAATGGAAGAGACGAGAGGAGTGAATAACTGAATTTCGGCATAAATTTAGTTATAAATGACTTTATCAGACATTTCCAAGAACAGAATGAAGCCACCACTAATAACCACAGATTGAGTTAGGAGGCAATAGAAAAGATGAACAAGAAGAAGGATCAATCAAAGAAAACAGACAGACCTTATTACCAATATATCCCATTACACCAACACCAACAGTAGACACCTTCAGGTTCTGAATATGTTTGCGCAAGTCTTTGCGAACCCATATTGTGAGGAAAATTCCAACCATTTGCTTACTTGCTATCCTCACATATTCAGGTTTCCTTCTACGCTGTATAAGTGATTCAAGATCAAGTTCTGCAAGTGCAGCAGCATCTGACAGTGTCTTGTTATCACCAGTTATCCTGAAAGAATCGTATGCCCTAAATGATTCGTCCTTTTTAAAAGATTTTGTGGACTTAAAACTATATGGTCTCTCCAAAATACGTTGAGCTAACAAATCGAGGGGTGGCTCAGGCCAACTCAGACCAATCCTTTCTGTTCCACTTAGAGTTTTGTTTAACTTCATAGTCACTGGATTCTTGATGAATTCATCAACTAAATTCCCTGATGGAAAGCAGCGTAATCTATCCAACCTCTTTGGACAAGAAAATTGCTTCCTTAAATTCTTTTCGCCTTCATCATTTGAAACTTCCTGATACTTGAATATTCCATCACCACTGACCAGTTTGTCCCTTACTTCATAGAATCCAATGGGATCCTCATCCAAAGGATACACTTCTTCCTCCCCTTCACTATCAGAACCAAGTGATATATGATCCTCCAGATCAGGGACATCATCTGCCGGCTTGAACTTTGATGGAGAGGGGGGATCACTGTAGCTTTTATAGCCCTTTTTTGCAGGAACTCTACCAAGTGTATCTCGAATGATATTTTCCCATTCGAAGATTGGTCGCTTATCTTCAGCTCCTAATATGTTTCCAGCATTTAGTGGTACAATTTCCTGGAAACTTCATAAAAGAAAATTTCTTGCGATCAATATAAATCTATATTCAACTGTAAAAAAGAGTCAATCCAAGGATTATTAGTACAGCAAGCCAAGGAGAGAGAAAATCATGCTTTTCAATTAAATACTTATGTGTCGCGAAAAGAAGCATAAGATATATAGTACGCAAGTAGTCTGAAGGTAGCTTTATATAACTCTAGGAAGATAGTAAGAAACTAAGAAACATCATAAGAAATCAGAGAGATAGCAACAAGATTACAATTACTGTGCAGATGCTTACCCTAGAACATAGATGTCAGACGGATCATTGATGTTTACCCATTCCTCAATATCTAGATCAGCAGGAGGATGTTTTCCACCAACATTCCATGTCCCAACACATACTCTACAAGCCATAAGGAAAGAACTTAGCAAACCTTGCCCACAATAAAGAAACAATAGCTTTCACTATGCTAATTTGATTAGAATATCAATAACATAACAGATACCTGATTTCTTTTTTATGTATGTATTGTGCCCTATGAGTTTCAGAGTTTCGCCTTCTTAATCGTGGTAGGTTGTCTGAAATTGAGATGTACTGAGTGTGAGAAGACATAAAAGGAACGATGCAATACATTGACATTATTCATATTTCATAATATTATTCAATGTCGAAGTAACAACGTATTAGCCATGTCTTATGAATTTCTTGAGCATCTTATTTGTGAGAGCTAATTAGTGAATTGGATGTCATTGAATTTTAGAATACACAGTGTGTAAAACACAACCCTATTGACATAAAACACAACCCACACATCAGCAAAGATAAACATGAAGAAACATTTACATATTTATGTTCCTGTTATCACACAAATACCTACACATTTATTTATCTATTATCACACCCCTGCACACGTGAGAAGGGTGAAACTCCATATATAGAGAGGAAGGGAGACCCTTGGTAAAGATGTTGGCGCGCTATGAGCCAGTACGGACATGTAACATGCTTGACCAAGGGAAACCTTCTTCACAAACAAATTGGATATCCATTTCTACATAATTGGAGCATTGACACTTGACCAGGGTGAGAGGAGAGGTAAACCACACTCACAAAGGGCCTGTTTAAGGCCAAAAAGGGACTCCCTGAGGCGGCATACATGGTGTGGTGCTAATGAGTCAAGAATAGTCTGGGCTGAAACATATAATATGTCTCTATGAATTCCCATGTGAGAAGGTGTAATTGATGTCAAGCTAATGAAGAACCCAAGAAAGAATGAGAGTGAGATGCACTGTCTGATATGGTCGTCGTTTTCACTTATCTACTGGACTATAATAGTGCAAATTTAACATGTGCCGAAGAGCCACATACACCAAATTCTATTGGCATCTGAGGAGCTTTGCACTAGTAAAGGCGGGAATAGAAGCAGGAAGAGCCTCGGCTTAGTAGCAAGGGGAACCACGGAGGGATTGTTAATGTAGTCCATGATATTGTAGGGTCAGTGTTTCACACAGTGGCTTGGACAATTTGGCCTGTTGGAAAACAATGTTTTAATGTTGTCCATCATTGAGTAGGGTGCATGGAAGTAGCAGGCTGGTGCATGTATTGGCAGTGAGAGATCATTGAGTAAGGTGCATGGAGGTATTAGGCTGGTCTCTTACCTATAAGAGAAGTAGCACACACAACTTGAGAGAAGAGGAGGGTGAAGGATATTTTAAGCTTCCTAGTTGTAGTATCCTTCTTGGTTATAGGCTTGTAACTTCCTAGTCAAGTCAGTTTAGTTTGTTTTCTTTCACTTTTACTATATATATATAAATAAATAATTGCTACGCCATTTTCAATAAACGCGTGATAGAATTTCCGCAAACACAAGTTTTAAACAAAGGGAACTTAGTGGATAATGTTAACTAGTGAATTGTCCCTAATTGGGAGATACATAGTGTGTACTATAACAAAACCCTGTTGAGTGTTGACATAGGAAACCTAATTCTGTAGAAATTAGGTTATGGTATATACAAACAATTATCTACATGTGTTTTCTTTTTTGTAGTTTACATGTCTTTGACAAAGGAATACCTTTGGACAGTATCTTAACATGACACACTGTATCATAGCGAAACAAGCACTACACATTGTGCGTCTATATCTATTAGAAAAAGTCTTATCCGTCTTGTCACATCCATCACCTACTAAGAGTATTTTACACACATGACCAACCATATTAAATGCTACCAAATTAGTTTTTTTTCCCTTACTATTTAAAACGCTGGAATTTATCTTGTCTCGTTGTCAGACATATACCCAACACCATAAAAGGACCTGAATACTTGGGAATGATCCTCAAACAGAGCTCCCTATGTCCAAAAAGTTGGTATTATACTTTTAGAACAGTAAAAAAAGGGAATATCATTTGTTATACTGTTTCCTTTAACAGTTAACAGGGTGATGTTTGTCACTTAGTTTAAGTTTCATTTAATCAAGACAGCTTTAAGCATATGTCCATATAATAAGACGGCAAGAGTTGGGAACTTTGACCATATTTTCACTTTTAACCAAAAGTGAAAACAGTGAAAAGGACGATCCATCTCAATTCTCAGCCAAGAGTTGCAGAATCTGAGCAACAAAACTCCATATAGTGAATTAGCTGTAACTGCAATGGACTCAGAGACTTTTGCCATTTTATACTGCTTCCATTTCTTCCCTCACCATTTTTACTTGGTACATCTAACAAAGATACTCCGAATTAATAGATACAACTTACAAGTACTTTTTTGGCATGTGATTCCCGTTTTATTTAAACCCATTTTATCTTTTTTTTTGTCATTTAATTGTACTAATAAAGTTGTCTCTAACATTCTGCACATGTTATCTCTTAAAAAATTGTGTTAGACCACAATGTAGCAAGTAATACAAGACCCGAAATCATAATACGTCGTCTTTTTTTTTTTAACATGTTCCACTTTCAAAATAACGGAATACTAGGCGATTTCTGGAGGAGAGAGAAAGAGACAAAAAAATAAAAATAAAAAGTCTCATGTGAACATGTGATAGGAAAAAAATAGAGAAAAGTTATTACCCAAAATAAATGTGTAACATCTAATTTAAAACTTCCTAAAAGAAACAAAAAATATATAAAAAACGGAAGAAGTACTTGAAACCAAACCGGAACTTATGGGAAAATTATTTACTTCCTCCGTTTCATAATATTCGCTACACTTTCTATTGTAGGAAATTTCACATTACTAAATTCTCTCTATCCCTCTCCTCTCACATAGAACCCTTTTCTTTTTATTCTCTACCTCTCTTTTCTCCAAAAATTGCCTAAGATCCCGTGAATTGAGAAGTGTAGCGAGTAAATGAAACGGAGAAAGTATGTACCAACCTACTTTTTCAATCTCGCATCAATAAAATGAAAAAAAATACAGTCAAAGTAGAAAAGGTTAACTTAACTAGAAAAGGATGTTTTGAGTAAAAGTGGATTTACATATAACCAACCCTAAATGCTAAGATTGCTAACAGTAAGCATTAAATAAAGATATCAGCTAAGATAAAATTCGTTTACAAATTCATCATAATATCACATATCGATCGATCGATGTTATTAATATATACTTTGTTTTTTTTATCTGTTTATATATTTCGTATTTATTACTTAATATTTCCATATGTAGGTAGGTTTTTATAATCACATAAATATCATTTCACTTTTACCCAAATAAGCATTAAATATGATTGTCACATCCACCCTTCATAGAACAGACAGTAAAAAGTTATAGTATAAATCTACCTTTACGAAAGGTAAATACATATAAGCATTAAATACATTTCCGAAACCTTGGATAAAATTCATAGTACCTTCGGGTTCTAGATCACCAGTGAAATTCCTGTCCTTGTTGTTGTTGTTGTTGTTGTTGCTGTCCTCGTCATCATCGTCGTTGCGGTCATCTTCATCATCATCAATGTCGTCGACATCAGTGTCGGCGCTGAAATCAGAATCCTTAGAAGAGATGTTGAGCCATTTTCGAAGAACAACCCTGGGCCACAACAGCTGCAGGCAGGTGCAACCCAAACAACATATTTCAGCCCAACTACTTCTACTACTGCCATTGCTTCTACGTCTCTCTTCATTTCTCTACAGTTTTTTTGTTTTACCAATTTCAATCATCAAACTTTTCACATCTCAATTCTTATTTTTTCTTTCTTCTTAATTTGACTTAAACTCATGAATAATTACCTCAAAATTGACCATAATTATGAGCTCTATTTCAACTTTCAAGCTAAGCAAGAAAGAGGAGAGAGAAAGGAGAGAGAGAAGTACCTCAAGTGATCGACGCCGAGTGTGACGTGGCTGCATCCTGGAGAACTAGAGACCCATAGAATTGTTTTTAGAGTAATAGAGGAGAGAGATACAAGTTTTAAGTGGTGGAGGAAGATAACCACCAATAGTCCAATTCAACACAAATTAACCGCTTTTATGCCTTTATAATACCCAATTTTAATTATGCAATTTCTGAGCCTAATCTCTTTTAGGAGTATAAGATATCATGTAGGGACCCAAGAATCAAGATGAGTTTTTTCTCTATTTAATTGTTGTAAAACATTTTCAAATAATTACATTAATTTTAATATTTGTTATTAAGTTACAATAATAATAAGAAGAAGTATGTGATTATTTGGAAACTCTATTACTAATATAAACACTATAATTAGGGAATCAAGTGAAATGTTCGTGTTAGTTATGTTTTCCAATAGATTTATTATCTACTTTACAATATATTTTACCTTAGAATATATATGATATTAAAATATATGCACAATATAATAGTATAACTTAAATAATGGTTAATGGTTAACCGAAAAACTGTGCCGAAAAACGGTTAACCGCTTAGGCGGTAACCGTCTAAACGGTTAAGGTTCGCAAAAAGAGCGAACATAAACTTTTGATTACCGAATCGAAATATTGTTTTGAGACGGTTAACCACCCATAAACACCCCTAGTATTAGCTGTGTTTGTGTTTGTTTCCTACCTACAAAGGTTGCCTATGAGTTCATATGTTTGCGTTAGAGGCGATCATTTTGGCCCGGCCCGGCCCGTTTTTTGGCCGGGTTTTGGGCAGAATTTTTCGGCCCGCGGGCCGGGCTCGGCCCGGCCGCCCGTATATTTTTTTGGCTTTAGGCGGGCTTTGGGCAAGCCAAAAACGACTTTTTAGTCTATTTTTTGGCCCGGCCCGTTTTGGCCTACAAAAGCCCGCTAACTTAGGCCCGAAATATCGGGCTTTGGACACAAAAATTCGACCCGAATTTAGGCCCAGCCCGACCAATGGGTAAATTTTTTTGGCCGCGGCGCGACCCGGCCCATGATCACCTCTAGTTTGTGTACTACTTGTGAACAACCTCGGTCAAATGTGGACATAGCTCATTTGATAGGTAAATGAACAAGCTCAATGAAAAATTCTAAGATCATTTAGTAAATAATCAAAACTCAAACATATTTGTGTCCAACCCGTTAATATTTAGCAAACCACTTATTTGATACTTGCACCTTTTTGAAAAATTAAAATAAATCACTTTGTTAGGATTTCTTTTGGTTTTTTAGGAGTAAATCAATAAATCATTTTGGTAAACTATCATGTGCTTATATACTTAGTTGTTGGTATTTCCCTCTGATAAACTAAAGCTTAATGTTAACTAAAAAAAGAAAAAGATGAGAGAGAAAGTTAGAGAGAGAAGCTCTAACCAACAGCCTCAGCCCCTTAGTTCTATCAGAAACCCTAGAAAATCGATCTTAGTTCCGCGAAAATTTTCGCTTCAATTCTTAGCCTTTGATTGGGACTTAATTTTGAGAGTAATCATTATTCTTCTTCAGTCAGTTAATATCCTCTGTAATCAATTGCGAGTGGGTGAAGTACAGACTACCCCTATGCAAATTAGGGCTAGGTCTGCGGCTGAATTAGGTTTGCGATTATCTAAATTAGTTAGTTGGCGTGTTATTGAAGCAGTAAATGCAGTTTTTTTTGCTTGTTTGCTTAATTATATCCTTAATTGCCAGTTTCTTTGGCTGAGGTGGCTCATTTTTAGGGGTTTCAAGTTCAAATTAGGGTTGAGGTGTTGGTTTTGTCAGATGAGTGAAGTGATGGTTCAGTTCTCTGCTAGTGTATTAAATGCGATTCTTAATGTCTTTGTTTCTTTTTTCATCATTATCTGGGGTTTTTGGGGGTGTTTTTTGTATCTTTCCAGTTAGATTTCTTGATGTTATTGGATTTTTATCCATTAATTTGGTTCTCGCATTTAATGCGATTGGAAAAGTCCCTACTCAGGTATGGATTCATAGCTCTTTATTTTGGTTTTCCGGAGAAATTTGGGTATATAAAAGGCAAGTCTTTGTTATATCCACTTCTTCTTTCTCTGTCAATTGCTATTTGTCTTATTGATATTTTTATATCTAGATTCAAAAAAGTTTGGCAATAGTTTAATCTCTCTGTTGTGGTTTTGTGTGAGGATGCAATCGTTCAAGGAAGCTTTACTTTCTGAAGAGCATGGCCAGTTCCAGAATGTTGCTGAGGGTGCTCTGGTACCTGATGAGATGGCTGCAGTTCCATCTCCTAGTCCTGCTTCTCTGTATGTAAGTGACCCTCCGGGTCCCCCAACTTTTCCTGAAGCTATTATATTAGATGAATTATCTCAAGTTAAGCAAGATATTGATGATCTTTCAAAAACTTGTTTAGTTGGTAAGATGTTGGGTGCTGTTGTTGATTTGAGGACTATTATGTTTAGAACAAAAGCTGATTGGCAATTCTGTAAGGGTGATATAGAATACCTATATATGGGTAATAACTGGGTTATGATTAAATTTGCTAATCCTGGTGATTTGTTTCTTGTATGGTCTGAAAGACCTTGGCATGTGCAAGGTGAGTTGTTTGTTGTTTACCCCTGGAAGCCTCATTTTGATCCACATGTGGAGGAAATTAAGTATGTGGACTTGTGGGTAAGGATTCCTAGATTTCCTGCTGAGTTGCTTAACTTTGATTCCATAGCCAATCTGTTAGCTGCTAACAATATAGGTGCTTTGATTAGAGTGGATACTCGTTCAATTTTAAAGCATAAGATAAGATTTGCTCGTGCATGTGTTAGGGTAGATATTACTGAGCCTCTGTTGGAATATGCTGAAGTTACTAGAGCTGGTGGTGTGAAATGTGGTTATGTTATATGGTATGAGGACTTTTCTGTTGGATGTTCATTTTGTGGTTGTGATGATCACAGTATTGATGACTGTTTGATTCTATCCCTCCTCCTCAAAGAAGTAAAGTGATGTTAATGAAACATCCAAAAAAGCAATGGCTTGCTGAGTTCATTCAAGGTGCTACTAGGCTAGCTAAGCCTCTTACCACTGCTGAGCAAGCTTTAGTGGTAGAGGCTAGGCCTAAACACATTGTTAGACCTCCTCTTCTTCTGCTACTCCTCAAAAAGTTTGTTCCAAAGAAAAAGTTCCCTGGAAAGTCATTTACAGGAAAGAAAAATGTTGTGCTGGTGCTGGTATCTCTTTAGAGAACCTGTTGTTCAGTCCATCCTACAGTTGCTGCCTTATCATTGCCTTCTCAGGCTGGGAAAGGTAAGGGGGTGATGTTGCCACCCTGTTATAGAAGTGGATTCCTCTGATGATGATTGTGAGTCTGTGATGCCTTCAGTTATCCCTCCTTCTTCTGGTTGTCTAGTAAGTACTACTGCTAAGCAGTATGAGCATGATGCTCTGGTGCCTCCTGGTGCTATGACCCTCCTCCCTCCCTTAGTCAATGATGAATCTGTCAAGTCCCCAATTTCTCTTTAAGGGTTATTTATCCTGCTGAGCTGTTAGAATGTGGTTTTATTCTGATGCTGATGGTTTCATGGATGATGAGAATGTTTTATATGCTGAGGAAGGTGTCCTATCTGGTATTGTTGAGACACATATTCCTGGAAGAAATGTTCATCTGGGGGCTATGTTTCTCAGCAAGATGCTCTTTCACTCTCTCCATTCTGAGACCTCAATCATTAAGCAGATTGAGGGGATGAGAGTTGAAGGGGCTAGTATCAAGGACTCCATGTCAGCTTCTAGTTCAGCTAAGAGAAGGAAGATGGATTCAGATGAAGAGTCGTCTACAACCAACCTGAAGAGGGGAAGGACCTAGTCAGGTTCTTCTCTTTCCCACTGCCATGTTATGAATATTAGTTTTTGGAATGCTAGAGGATGTAAAAGACCTCTACTGTTGGAGGAAGTAAAAGTTTTTTGTAAGTTAAATAATGTTCAGGTCATGATGCTTTGTGAAACCAAAACCTCTTCCCCCCCTACGGAGGCTTTCACTAGGTTTTGTGGGTTTCACCATCATGACTTCATCCCTTCTTTTGGAATGGCAGGTGGCATGTGGGTTTTTTGGAAGGATGTTCCTAGTCATCCATTTCTATTTACTATTGATGCTAAGTTTGACCGGTTTATGGTTTGTAATATAAATGTGTTGGCAATGAATATTTCTTTTAAGCTTATCTTTATTTATGCTCCTCCAAATAAAAATCTCAAATTACAATTTTGGGAAGAGTTAATTAGTACTATTCTGCGAATAACAGGGCCTTATATAGTATTAGGTGACTTCAATGAATTAAGTTCTAGTAGTGATAAAGTAGGAGGTGCGAACTTTTCATTTGCAAGATTGAATTATATGAATAGACTCTTTTCGGAAGTGGAATGTATTGAATTACCATATTTTGGCCAAGGCTTCACCTGGAAAAAAAAAAAGGTGTGGGCCTGGTAATATTATGGAAAGGTTAGATAAAGGAGTAGCTAATTTAGATTTTTTAAATTTATTCCCTAATGTGAAAGTACAACATCATGTGTTTACATCCTCAGATCATTGCCAAGTATCTGTTAAGTTAGATATACTCCAAGGTAGGAAATCTCCCCCTTTTAGATTTGATAAAGCTTGAACTACTCGAAAAGATTTTGAAGTAATTATTAAAAAGGCTTGGTCAACGAGATCTAACGGCTCATATATGTTCTGTTTCACGAAAAAATGTAAGTCGTTAAAAGAAAAAGCAAAGAATTGGTCTTCGACCAGATTTGGTAATATACTCCGTCAATTAAAAACGGTTGAATCTAAGCTAAAGTGTATTCAAGAAAACCTTGTGGTAAATCCCAATTGTCCTTATCTTGCTGCCAAATTAAATAAGTTTCTTTTGAAACAGGTTAGGCTGTTAGAGTTCCAAGAATTATATTGGAAGACTAAAGCAAAATCAAATCATCTCAAGCTTAGTGATTCAAATACTAAGTATTATCATGCTTGTGCGTCAATTAGAAGAAATCGAAATATAATATCTTCCATTGAGGATGATAATGGTGTTTCTTTATCGGATCCAAAGCAACTTGAAAATTGTTTTACAAATGCTTTTGTACAACGGTTTACGTCTAATCAAGAGTGTGATTTTGATGCAAATATAGACTTCTCTCTGTTAGAGGCTATCATCTCAGAGGAGGATAATCTGAATCTTTGTTCTGAGATTAGTGTCGACGAAATAAAAATCGTTGTTTTTGAGTTAGCTCCTGACAAAGCCCCGGGCCCAGATGGTTTCCCGCCATATTTTTTCCAAAAGTATTGGTCTCTAGTAGGTAATTCGGTCTGTAATGCAGTAAGAGCTTTTTTCTTTTCAGGGAAGCTTTTAAAAGAAGTCAATCACACCTTTATTACTTTAATCCCTAAAGTGGAAGCTCCTTCCAATCCGAATCAGTTTCGTCCTATAAGTCTTTGTTCTACAATCTACAAAGTTATTGCTAAGATTATGGCTTCGAGGTTGAAAAATGTATTAGGAAAAATTATTCATCCTATGCAGGGTGCTTTTGTCCCTGAAAGACTTATTCAAGATAATGTATTACTAGATCATGAAGTGTTTCATTCTTTTAAGAAGAAATCAGGGAAACAAGGGTGGTTAGCTATTAAATTAGATATGGAAAAAGCTTATGATCGACTAGAATGGAGCTTTATCTTTGCAGTGTTTAAGAAATTAGGTTTTTGTGACCGATGGGTTGGCTGGATGAAGGAATGTATTTCCTCAGTTTCATTCTCTGTTCTTGTTAATGGGATCCCTGGAGATGTGTTCTATCCTTCTAGGGGGATCCGTCAGGGGGACCCGCTTTCTCCTTATATCTTTATTCTGTGTCCAGAAATTCTTGCGAGGCAACTTCACTCAGCTAGCAGAGAGGGGGCTAAACTAGTAGGTGTCTCTTTGGGTCACTCTCGTGTTAAAATTCCTTTTCTAACGTTTGCAGATGACACTATGATTTTTGCAAAAGCTTCTATTGATAGTTGTAATGAAATCAAGGGAATCCTGGATAGTTACTGTAGAATGTCTGGTCAGTTAGTTAATTATAATAAGTCAGCTTATCAGTGTTCTCCCAATACTGAGCCTAATCTTGCAGCTTCCTTTGCTTCTATTCTTCGTATGGGTGAAGCTCGATCTTTGGGTAAATATTTGGGTTGTCCCATTATTGATAGTAAGGTTACAAATAACACTTTTGGGGATATTCAGGAAAAGGTCCAAGTTCAGCTCTCCAAGTGGAAAGCCAATTCTTTATCTCAAGCCGGCCGCACGATTCTTATTCAATCTAACCTAGCAACTAAGGCTAACTATCAGATGCAGTGTTTTTTATTGCCATCTCATATAGTGGAGACTCTGGATAAAAGTTACCGTAATTTTTTCTGGAATAAATCTTCAGTGTCTAAATCTCCTAACCTTATCGGTTGGGATAGGATCTGCAGACCAAAGAAGAATGGGGGTCTTGGGTTGAGAAAGGCCAGAGTAATGAACATGGCCCTGCAGTTTAAATTACTTTGGAAAATTTTAGTATGTCCTGGTAACTTATGGGTTAATTTGGTGGTTAAAAAGTATATGAAGAATGCTGGCCTGTTTGATTATAGGGTTAAAGCTAATGCTTCGTGGCAGTGGCGCAACCTCATGTCTTTGAGGAAAAAGTTTAAGAATGGTCTGCGTTGGGTAGTGGGTGGGGGGGATAAGATCTCCTTTTGGTACGACAATTGGGTGTTTCAGTATCCAATATGTTCAGTATGTCCGGTTCTCAGGGGTTCAGAGTCTCTGGTTGTAGAGCACTTTATCACTCAGGATTTCCAGTGGGATGTTTCGAGACTGAGGGAGTTGGTCTCGGCGGAGGTTTGTTTGGCAATTTGTAACATTTTTATTCCTAGGCATCCTTTGGAGGATAAGTGTGTGGGCTCTTTCGCCCGATGGGTGCTATTCTGTTAAATCGGGTGTGTAGTTGCTCCAAGGTTCAGGGCCTGAGGTTGGTCCTTCTCATAATGTTTCTTTCTTGTGGATTTGGAGCCTCCAGGTTCCTCCTAAAATTAAGTTTTTTCTTTGGAAAATTTGTAATAATGGGCTTCCAACAAAAAAGAGGCTAGAGGTGAGTCATGTTTTCCTTCCGCTTGAATGTGTATTTTGTAATCATCCTTCGGAAGATCTTCTTCATCTTTTTGTGGAATGCCCCTTTTGTATCGATGTTTTCGATATGTTAGGGACTAGGTTTGGGTGGCCTTCTCTCCCTTGCAATCCAGAGGGCCTTGTTTTTATTGATTGGCTTTGTGCTTTAAATAAAAGCAGGACGTTGAGTGAGATAGCGAAAATAGCTACAACTTGGTGGTTCGTTTGGTATGCGAGGAATGGTATCTCCTTTAGAGATGATGCTTTATCTATTGTTAGTGTTTGTTGGATGATTAAAAACTTTGTGGATCGGTGTGCGGAGGACCCTTTAGTGGTTGATCCTTCGCATCATCGTAGTAGTTTGCAGCTTAGGCCTCCTAAGCTCTCGAGGTTGAATATCAGTTGGGTTGCCCCCCCGGTGGGTTTTTTTAAGCTCAATTTTGATGGGTCGAAATTAAATGATGGTTCGGCTGCATTAGGGTTTGTTATTAGAAATGAGGTAGGAGATATCAAGCTCTGTGGTGCTAGATCCATAACAGATGATTCGTCTATTTTGGTGGCTGAAGCTTGGGCTCTCAGAGAAGGCATAATTGGTGCTAAAATGTTGGGGATTGATAAGTTAGTGCTTGAAGGGGGATAACCTTAGTGTTATTCAAGCTATTAAGCGTATTTGGAAAATTTCGTGGTCTATTCATTCTCTTATTTTGGATGCAGGGGAAGATCTGAAGAGTTTTGCGGAGGTTAGTATCAACCATGGAGTTCGGGAAGGGAATGCTGCAGCAGATTGGATGGCTCACCGTGGTCATGATTGTTCTAATTTAACTTATTGGTTCGATTCTCCTGATAACAATTTCTCTGTAATCATCCGAATGGATGCTTTAGGGTGGCCCATTTCCTGGGATCCTCCCTAGTGGTTGTTTTCTGTTTAAAATATATATATATATATATATATACTTAGTTGTTGGTTGTTTTCCTTGTAAATTGAAGATATACGTACTTGGTAGTTGGGCTATATATATATTGTTTGGATTCGTACATATTGAACTCTTAGCTTTATTTTTTAGTTTTTGAGAGGTATTGAACTCTTAGCTTTTCGTGTACGTTTTGATATCTAATTAGAATTGTTGCTTCAATCTTCAAGATACAACTGAAGTTGCAAGGCTCATCCATCAAACCAAACTTATTTACCATTTTACTTGAGTTGAGGCTTAGCTTAAGCTTGAAATGTAACCGAGTATCTAGAGGTGATGTCAATACTATTAGGTTACACCATTTAAAATGGAAGATCCGTACCTGAATTATCATGAATGAGGTAATTATAATTCAGACTTAAAGTTGATCTCACCGTATCAAATATGCAACCTGTATAGAAAATAATGCAATACAAGTTATTGCTAGATCATGAAAATTAATTGACAATAAAGTGAACTATATCACTTGCTTGTAGCAAAGGTAAATATAGCAATCGAACCAACCAAACCAGATAACTAAAACAATCAAAATTGATTGGTTTTACTTGACAAACTAATTGACAATATATAGATTAAATTATAACGGAAATCACTCTAAACATCGCCGTGTACGAAACCAGATGAGACATAGCCTAAGTATGACCCTAAACCAAAACAAAATTAAAACCTTTTTCTATCCATAAATTCTGGAGTAGCAAGTCTGCAAGTGTGTTGGTGAAGACGGTAGATCAGAACGTGTTGACATCAATCTTCCTATATGAGTTTGTATGGGTGTGATTCTTATAAAAAAAATTACCCAAGGTCAATTTTTACTGCCTTTCAAATATTAATTTCAACATTGTAATAAACACATTCTTTCTTTTCTTTTTTTTTTTTAAATGAAACATTGGGTGATTATATAAAGAAAAACATAATCAAGTGGGATCTTGTTAGATTCGTCTCGATGCATATAAATTATAATTTTTTTTATACTTTTTACGTGTGTATAATTAAAGATATTAATGATTAAAAAAACATGTTGGATTGCGTGAAAAAACAAACGTTTCATTTAAAACAGAGTGGAGGAAGTATTAATCTTGTCTTTCTAATATGACACCTCAAATTAATATTTAATGATTAGTAACTTTTAAAAAAAAATTAATGTACAACCATAGGACGATAGTTTAGGGAAGGGAAGGTAAAGGTAGGGAGGGTACAATGATTATACAACATTCACGATATTTGCCGTCTGTATTTACCGTATACTACCTATATATACATATTTTTTCCTTCTCCCTCCTCTACTTCTCCTTCCTCTTTTTTAACCTATCATAACCATCCCCAACCACCATTGCCACAACCACCCCAGCTCCAACCTCCCCACATCCATCCCCATACCCACCCCATTGCCTCTGCACAGCACATCCCTCCACACCGTCTGCTTCCCAACACCTGCTGCATATATAACAACCCCCACCCTCTCCCCCCCCCCACTCCAAATGCTTGATGCATGTAGTCCGTAAAGCCCTAGTCACCCACCCTGCAACAACGTCCCAAACCCCCCCTCCCCCATCCACATCCCCTCTTTTTCTTCTTCCTCCTCGCTCCTTCTCCTTCCTCCTTCCTCCTTCCTTGCCCTTCTTTGAAGCTCAACACCAACCCCCCTTCCTTTCTTCTTCTTCCTTCTCATACTACACTCCCAAAAAAATTCACAGTTCACATGAAATCGAATCGAAATTTTTGTTTCCACAATGGTGGAACCGACCATTTTTTCAGTTCGTTCCAACATGTATGGTGGAAACGTGAACAGTTTTGGTTTCTCCAAAGGTGGAACCAAATTATTTTGTGTCACTATAATAGAAGCGGGAAAAAATGGTCGGTTAAACGGAAAAATGGTAAGAATACTGTTAAAAAAAATCTAAAATTTCATACTTTTGAGGTAAAAGGTAAATAAAAAATACAGGCGCTAAATAGCAAGATCCTTATTCAAAAATCTATAGCATTTGGCAAGGAAAAGAGAGAATTTTGAAGAAAAAAAAAAGGTAAGAAGACAAATCCTCTAAGTTACCCTTGGACAAGACCTCCATCCAAATGCCTATTACAAGGCACATATCCTTATTCTCAAACTTCAAACGCATACTTTCGATGAAGAATCATGAAACTTGACATTTACATTGTCAATTTTTCTTACTTTTAACTTTTCAAGGTGATTTTCTTCCATAGTGTTATTCTTATGCACAAAATAAATGCACTACTATTACCATATATGTTTCAATGCCATATTTATTTCAAAACATTTAAACATAAGGAATAATTATCAAGAATAAGCCAATCTTTGACGGTCTATTCAAAATAAGTCAAACTTTGGATTAATTTGGAATAAGCAAATATCTTTTAATGGGTTCAAGAGTTAAACAGCCTGTTATTATTGGTCACCTCTCCATGTGTCTTATGTTGATTGGTTTAGATAGTCATTTTCATTCCATATAAATTCTAAACAATATAAATAAAATAAAATAAACCAATGTAGCCTTTCCCTTTGAACTTTCCACCCAAAACCAGACCCGGGCATGGGTCGGGCCACGCTTGTTACGGGATCAGCCTGCGTGCTTAGGGAAACGGCGAGCCATGCCATGAAAGGCCTGAAATTTCCAAATTTTGTACCCAGTCCGGCCCAGGCTCACGGGTCTGCTGGTCAGGCTCGTGCCTCCTACGGGCCTGGCCATTTTTTACATTGTTTTTTTTAAGATTCTTGACATTTTTAGACTAAAAAGCAAAGAGAGGCGTCCCTCCATATAGGCGGGCTTGTGTTGGGTCGGTCTTGAAATAAAATTTCTTGGTTGTGGCAGGCCCACAACCCACGACCCATGGAGGACAACGGGTCATGTCGAGCCGTGAATGGGTTATGACCGAGCTGAGCACGAACAGTGCCGGACCGGGCCATCCCGCGTGCTGGCCTGACCCATGCCCACCTCTACCAAAACTCCTCCCAATCCACACCTCCGCCTCACCCCCTGCAAAGTGCAGACGTCCCTCCCCTTACTCAGTTCCCACCCTCTCCCCCATCCCCGCCAACACCCCCTCCCCCGCCCCACCCTTACAAATGCCCATTCCTCGCCCTCCTCTTCGTGCAATCACCCCCACCCCCGCGAACACCTTCCCCAACTCCCTCTGCTTGCAACCACAATATAGCGACTTCTCCTGCTTCACGACCACCAACCCGACCAACCAGATGAACAAATTTTCTCCAATATTTGTTTGAAATTTTTACATAAATTCCCACCAAAAACACCACTATCGCCAACTTACCCTCCCTTTTCTTCCCCTCATCATTTTCTCTCACCTCGATTCTCAAAACACTCTCCTACCTGCCGCCACTACTTCCAAGTTGATCTCATGCGCATAATCAGAAACTTGATGCTTAAAATTGAAATTTGAGAAACTGGGATTTTCATCAAGGCAAGAATTTCCACCGAATTGGGGTTCTTTATTGTGTATTAGTGCTTCGATTTATGGATAATTTGCGTAACGTGAAAAGCAAGAATTGAGGGTAAAAGAGGAGAGAGAGAAAATGCGAGCGAAAGCGAAGAACATGAGAGAAACGTGACAAATGGGATGAAAGAAATGGGGGTTCCAACAATGGTGAAACTTGTAATGTTGTCATATTTGTTCTTCTTTATCTGGTTTACTTGACAATGGTGGTGGAGGTGGAAATGCTGGGTGGCAGTGGGCCTGAGTATTTTCGACGAAATTTTTGTGTTATTGGATGGTAGTGTAGATTTTTGGATCGGTTTTAGGTGGGGGTAGTGGAGCTAGGGTGGGGGCAGTGGTAGTGATTGGTGGGGAGGAGAGAAAATAGTAGAAAGCAGGTTTTGAAGGAGAGAGAAGTTTAAGGAAAAATATAAAAAAATTACAAAAATTACTAATTGTTCAGGTTACTAGTGACCTAAGCCTATTAAAAACCAAGACTCTCACGAGATTTATTTATTCCAAATTAAGCAAAAGTCTTATTCTTGAAAATTTTCCTAAACATAATAGGTTTAGTAATATAAGTTTTATATAATTGACAAAAATCAATATCCATTTAATTAAAAAAAAGTTTTACTCCTAATTAATAAAAGTTTCATATCAACATAAATCAATTTTAATCCGGACAATTAGACTAACTCATGCAAGAAGATAGGAGTCCGAGTGATTAGTGAGTTATTAAATAACCCACTAATCCACTTACAAAATAAAATAACGCACTAATCAGAAATCAGCAACTCTGACTTAGGATAATTTACCCTTTTTTTTTTATGCAGAGGATAATCTAGATTATAACTATGATGATTTTAACACTGTTGTTGAGTGGTTACAGTTGACGTATGACCACACAAAGAAGCACAACGGGGTTTAGTAATTTAGTTCATTATGTTTGGGTCCACGCGGCACTAAAAGAGTGTGGGACCCATTAGCGTTATTGCAAACTGCTTGTATCTTATTTTGTTTTTGACTTTGCAAATCCAAGTGGAAATGTGTATACACTATAGACTATACAGCAGTGGCCAACTGGCCATTGGCTTTAAGATTTAAGAGGATGAGATTATCTAATATCTACGCATGCAACATCAAAAAGCTTCACGGTTTGAACGCATGTCCGTATCCGAATTTCATGAGTAATTCCCTTTATCTCTATCAATAAGCCCATTTATTTTACCTTCAAAATTCTTTGTATCCACCTTTACGAAATTACGACTCAACAAAAAAATGCAACTCTAGCTCATATATACTCATAAGATTCATAACTCATAAGCTAAGCTAGGTTGCAAAAAACCGGATACGAAAATATGAACATGCACAATCGAAACGGGTATGAAAGGTAACTAAGTACTCCCTCCGTCTTTTTTTATTTGCTACATTTTGTCATTTAGGGGTGTTTCAATTTATTTGCTACATTTGCAAATATTTCCATATATAGTACATAGGTCCCACACTTTATTTACAATTTTGCCATCACTCCCTTCTTGATTTTGTAAATGTTTCCATATATAATACATAGGTCCCACAATTTACCTATTTGCTTTTTTGTTAATTCCATTTATGTCAATGGTCCCCACTCCCTCCTTGGTCTTTGTGAAAAAGTGCTTGTAGCAAATAAAAAAAGACGGAGGGAGTAATAGTTTTACCGTTTTGTGTTACTTGAAACGTTATGTTTCTCCGATTCTAATTATAAGTAAATACTTCATCCGTTTCTTTTTAAGTGAGTCATTTCTTGTTTTCACGTTTGCCAATGCATTATTTTAACCATTAATGTTTTCAATTATTGATAAGTAAAAATTATAAAAAGTTGATATTAAAAAAATTCACATTTAGACGAATCTAACAAGATCCCACATGACTATGTTTTTCCTAAAATGTAAATCACCAAAGCTAATTAAAGTTTCAATTGTGAATAGTAAACACTATGCAAATGTGTCACTTAAAAAGAAACGGAGGAAGTATTTTACAAAGTTGAAATTTTAAAGTATATGTCGAGATGAATCTGACAAGATTTCACATGACTATCAAAATGTTTCAAATACTAGGTACCCTTGAGGTTTGGTAAAAATTCCTAAAATGCCCCTGCCATTAAGTTTCCATCAACTTCGTTAGGTTTCCGTCCAAATCATTCATATTAACCCAAATTAACTCTAATTAATCGTAATTAACTCTAGTTAAACTTTAATCATCCCTACTAATTACTTTAAACCTCCACCGATCATCATCCAACCTCCCCCCCCCCCACAAAACCACCGATCCACCTCCCCAGCCCCCAAACCACCGACCCACCTCCTTAAACAAATCCCTACCACCTCACATGCTCCCGAAAACCACCATACCCACCACCCTACCCCCTGAAACCCATCCCACCCACATCCACTGCTCTCGAAAACCACCATACACCCCACCCCACCCCCCTGAAAACCACCGCCATCCCCGAAAATCACCAACATGCATCGTTTACTCCCCTTTAAAACCCTCCTAATTGCATCAACCGATGGGCCCACCCGGCCCTACTTGTACCAGTGTATGGGCCTACAGGTTGTATCCCATCTCCTTCTCTAGTCATTCCAATATCGCTTCAAATTGAGCCACCATGCATTTCCCCAAAATTAAATATGTGTAACCTAGAACCCTACGATTTCACAATCACCAACCAAATCATCAAATTAATTTAAGATCGTAAAAACCTTTGATTCGAATTTAACAAAAAAGGGTAAATAAAAAAATTAAAAGTAACGCTAAAACCCTAAAACAGATCTGATGAATGTGAAAGTTTAATCGGGGAAATTTTGTAAGAGATGATGAAGTTATGTAATGACTAATACGCAATTTACAAGTGATTGTAAATTTGAATGATAGTGTATGAGATGAGAGAGAGAAGAGTGAGAGAGTGAATTTTTTGTGTGCGCGTTGTGGGGCGGTGGGGGAGGGGTGAGGGGGGCTGCGGTGGTGGGAGTGGGGGAGGGGAGGTGGTGGTGGGTTGGGAAGTTCAGGTGGGGATTTATGGTTAAAGTGAGGTGCGTGTGGATTTGGATGCAGAGGGGATGGGAAGTTCAGGTGGGTATGGTGGATTGGTTGTTAAGGTGAGGTGTGTGTGGTGTAGGATAGACTCAAAGTGTAGTGTTGTTTAAGGTGAGGTGTGTGTGGTGTAGACACCTACATTTGGCCTCCTGTTCCGACGAGTAACATGATGATGACATTTAAGGAACTAATAAAAACCACTCATTATATTAATTAAGTTAAAAGAAAAAACAAAAAACTAATAAAAATCACTAATTAAGCTATTGTTAGAAATTTTAGGAAATTTATCAAACCTAAGGGGTATGTGGTGAATTAAGAATGTGACGGAAACTTAACGACATGGGCATTTCAAAATTTTTTACCAAACCTCAAGGATACTTGGTGTATATTGGAAAACGCGAGGGTACCAGGTAAATATTAAGAAACCTAAGAGGTACCTGGTGAAAAAATCGATGTAGTATTCATGGTTCATAGCTCATAAGAAGAACAAAGTAGTAAAGTACACCTTTTAGCAATCAACTTTTTCTATGGAAAATTGAGTTATATGTCATATTATTTTATTTTCGATGTTCAGAATATTTTTCCTATTTGCTTTTGTATAACTTTTGATGCACATTGTGAATCATTAATTTTGAATACATATATGTTGAGATTAGGAGTTCATGATATTTTAAAGTACATATTGACACAAATCCAACAAGATGTAATATAATTATAGTTGCTTGTTCATAAATGGAGTAATAGTTAATCTTATAAGAGACCTTTTTCTTTAAATTTAAAATTAACACGACCCAAACTCGATATTAAGAATAGAATAGGTCAGCTTTCTTAATACAGTGACTAGTTTAATCTTTTTAGTGATCAGTTTAACATGCTCTGTAATCACATTCTTTAACCCATTTAGTGACTAATTTAATCCATTTATTAACTAATTTAACCATTCGGTAAAATTGTAAGGTTATATTTTGAAATTATATGTTGTAGCTCGAGAATAAAAGGAAACAAAGGAACGAGAAAAGAAAGGATGACTATATTAGTGTGAGATGCCTAGGGATAATATTCGGTTAGAGTGAGATGTAATTGACTAGCTTTTTAGGAGAATATAGGTTTCGATTTATCTAATTTTATGTTAAAATTAGACAACATATTCCAATAACTTGTGATGGAGTAATTAGAATTTAAGATCAAAGTTCGCGCATTGAGATATTCCGAAATAGATTGAGCAAAAAGAAATAAAAGGAGTATGATAAAATGGGAGGGGGTTGGCGACAACAGGGAAGGGGAGGGGGTCGGGGGGGGGGGGGAAGGGTAGTGGCTTGGTGAGGGGGTGATGGTGGTTAGGGGTGATGGGACAGTGGGGGTAAGCTAAGGGGTGGGAGAAGGGTGGTTAGGGTTAGGGTTAGTGTATTAGATTAGAATTAGGGTTAGGACATATTTAGGTTACTTAATTAAGGATAGAGGGGGATTAGGGGTTAATGACTAATGGAAGTCTAACACCTTTAGTCAAAAGGGTAAGTCGATGTATCTTTTGAAAGGTTGGGGGTATGTGGTGATGAAATTCAAAAATTGAAAGGGTATATGGTGCAAAAATAATTTGTCAGAGGTATATGGTGAAAAAACCGTAACATTTAAGCAACTTAATGAAGTACTCAAATCCCTATTGAGAAGCGTTCGCATGGCCCCCCAACTTAACCATAGTCACTACAGTTTTTTGCTCTTTGTTTTTAAAATTTCCTTAATTATTTTTTGAAATCTTTATATGTACAAATATATATGTTGCATGTTTATTAACACTATTATAGATGTGCAAAAAATATTTTTTGAATGTACATAAAAACTAATTGATGTAAGTTTCAAAAATCATTATTGACGTGCAAATATAGTTTTTGAATGTACAAAACAAATCATTGACGTACAAAAAGTAAATTTTGGATGTGCAAAATATAATAAAATATGGCATGTAATATGCAAAAATCATTATGGTTGTGTAAATATAGTTTTTGAATGTACAAAATAGATTTTAGATGTACCAAAAACTTAAAAAAAACTAATGGATGTAACGCATGTAAAATACCAAAACAATTATGAATGTGTAAATATAAAATCTGGGTGTACAAAAGAAATCTTATAGAGGTACAAAATAGATTTTGGATGTACAAAAATAGTATAGAGAACGATAACAAAGAAAATATAAGAATTTCATTACATAAAAAAAGGTTAACGAGGGTTAGTGTTGGAGGGCCTTTTTAGTCATTTTGACCTCTAGTAGATGATGCTCAATTGCTTGTCTTTGCTATGAAAGTACCTCATTTGGAGCTAGAAAGTATGTATGACTCGTTCTTACGTTTGTTACTACGAAGGTGATGGCATGGTGACTAACCTTGGAAATCAAGCATAGTATGTTGTGGATGTTAACGTTTGATTCATGTCTTAGGTGAGTTCTACTAGGACTTTTCATATCTTTTTGCTTTAGGTTTTGGCTCATAAGTTTTTACAATCATATTTTGAGTAGGTTTTTTCTTGTTTTGAGCACATTAGAACTCTTTTATATATGTTTATCTTCTGTTTAGTGAAGAGTTATATAATAAGAGTATGACTTAGGCACTTGCGCAAGCTTAATTTGAGTACTTTGTTTATTCAAACAAATCTGAAAGTTGGTAATTATATTATTTATGTTTTTCAAACTCTTAATTTAATTCCTTGATGATTAAATTCTTTATAGGAAATTAAAACTAAGTATATCCTTTAATGACTTATCCATATTCATCAAATCAGTCCATAACTCCATTGTTACTCATGTTTTTCGCACAATTATTTGATCTTTCAAAGATTAAATAAATATCACATTCCAAGCTTTATTCACCAGCGAACAAAGCGCCATCCAACCCGACTTATGAAAGAGAAACTCATGAGGAAATACAAAAGTATGAAAAAGAAACTGAAAAGTGATAGAGATAAGCTACAAAGTAGGTTGAAATATTAAAAAATGGATCACGAAGGTTGAAAAAGAGGAAAAAAAGATAGGACATGTTACTAAAAATAGAAAAAGCAATAGTAGACTAATAAAAAAGAAATAGTCCAAAAAATAAATTGTGTAGATTAAAAAAAAACAAAGTGAGTATAATGGTTTACATGCGAGATCCTCGAGTTAGTAATGATGGACAACTCATGATAAACACGTCAATGCGTCATATATCACATATGACAGAATTTTGACATTTTTAAATATATTTTAAAAGTATTAGAAATAGGTATATTGAATCCAAATATAATTTGTTTTCACTTGTAGGGTGATCAATGAGTGAATTAATAGTGTTTGGAGTAATACTAATGAGTGATTTGCATATATACGGGCAAAAGACGAATTAAAATGAATGAGAAATAATTAATATCATATACAACCAATTCAAATTACGGTTACAAATCCATGTGAGTAATAAAAGTGTAGTTAAAAAAAATTCATACATCATACGGAATCAAAAACTAGTTAATTAGAAAATTAAATAATGTAATTTAACATATGCAAATAAACTTGCTGCATTATAAAAACACAAAATCTCGTACAAAAATCTCATACAAAAATATCATATAAGAACGCCAAATCATGATTTATGAAAAGTCGAAAATAATTTTCTTTCCTAAATAGATCATCCTTTGTAATTTATGCAAAGAGAATGGTAACACAACATATACCATGTACACGATTTCAGCCTTGGTTATTTTGATTTTTAACGTGTTTTTAAATTGAATTTTTCTATTTTAAATATTAGGAAGCAAGTACCACGCAAGATCCCACATAGATCCACCCTCGCTTCCATATGTACAACACAAGCTTGAATTGGCGTCTCACAGTGAGATGTCAAAATGACATCTCACATTGACATCTCACAAAATTTTTGATACCAAAGTTAAGTCAAATTGATACCAAGATAGAGTCACTTAGTACCAAAATAGAGTCATTGTAATATATGTAACTCTTACTTTGTACACAAAGTTGTATTTTGATAAGAAATGACTTTATTTCGGTATCACTTTGACTTAGCTTTGGAACCAAAACTTTTGTAAAATGCCATTTTAACATCTCACCCTAAGTTATCAACACTTTTTCGTATAACACTAAGAGCGTATGTTCTTTGTCCATATCCTTTTAATGTTCAAGAGATTGAAGCCTAGTCAACAATCTCTACATATGATCGATTCATCATAGACTTAAAAAGAATCAATATCTCTGACAAATTGACAATATCCCCCATGGTGGGGCTTGTATGTTGTCAAAAGATAGATTGATCCTTCCTAAGTCCTAACTCGACGACCTCGCATGGTACGTTGTTAACCTATGGTACGTTGTAAGAGCACCTACTAATAGGCATTAAGAAAAAAAAACTGGTGGATCCACTCTTTTCAAATTTTCACTTATTAAGAAAAAATGAATAGATTGTCCAACAAGTAATCATGAAAAATTGGCACGGGACAATTGAAACTATGGTTATCAATGAAAAAGCAATCCATCAGCCGAATGCCGATAAATATTTGACATTTATCACAAGCTAGAGGAAAGAGGAAAAAGAATATTTTTGAACATTTTAGAATAGTTTATATGTTAAAAAATACAAAGGAAAAAAAAAAATTAAAGTTACCAATATCTCTCTTTTTTCAAGATCGATTTATAAATAGAAATTTATTCTGATATATTTTGGTACACTCTATTTTATATAAGTTGGGAAACGAAGGGTGTTTTTTTTAGGTCACTAGTAAGATGTTGGAAAAAGATGGTGAAAAAGTCTACAAGTGTAGAGAGGTAGATAATCTTTTATTAAACATTATTGTAAATGGCGCTCTATGAAGGATTTTGTCCTCGATCAAGTGTAATAAACTAAATAATATTATGATAAGTTATGGAGATAATATATTCAATAATATTAGATGATCACAACGTTTTGCTAGAAGCTAATTGTGGTTTGTTGGACTAATATGATTAGGGCCAACTACTAATATCATTGAGTCCTATGAGGTCACACAAGTAATGACACTTGGATATTTATCCAAATCCATTTGTGAAATGGGTTGCGCGGTTTGATGATGGATGGGAAGAGTTGTAACTCATGAGTTTATTAGGCTCATAATGTATGACATTATGAGGCAAAATAAAGCCTCATGAAACACCTCTTTTGTAACCACCTTATATATTGATATGGGGTTACAAAGGTGTACATACACTTTACAACTTCTAGAGTGAAAAATCTGATTTTTCCCTTAGTCTTTTACACTCATTTTCGGCCCTCACCACAAAAGTAAGAGAGTGCTTTTCTCTCTTCCGTACTAGCATACGTGGTGATCCAAGTGTTGTTCGTGGACCAACATTAGAGGAACGGCGCTTGACGTTCTAAGGTGATCTCCACTAGAAGTTTGGTGAAAAGAGGAACATACGCATCAAAGGTATAATTCTATACTAATGTTTGATTCATACTAATTTATGCAATGATCTTGGGATAGATGTACAAGTATTTGATACTTGATTTTTCGCATTATGTATCTAAGTTCCTACACTCTAAACACAAGATAGCTATAGCACATACACATGTATAAGCTCATTAATTTCAAAAGTCAGAGATACTCTTTCCATCCTCAATTGTCTGCTTCATTGTAAGTTGGTTATCTTACTAAGGTTTGGATGGACGAAGTTGATAAAACACTAAATTAAGACCAAATACAATGAATGTGAGGATAAAGTAATGGTATCTTATACTTCCTCTATTCTTTATACTTCATCCGTTTAGAAATAGTTGCACCATTTCTAACTTTTACGCATGCCGATGTATGATTTCAACCATTAATATCTTTAATTATCAATAAGTAGAAATTATAAAAAGTTTATTTTAAAAAAATTTACATCGAGACAAATCTAACAAGACCCCACATGACTATATTTTTCCTAAAATATAAATCACCAAAGACAATCTAAGTGTAAGATGTGAATAGTGCACAAAATAGAAATGGTGCAACTATTTCTAAACGGAGGAAGTATATTGTAACAATGATTATTTATGATAGTTTTATATCTATTGTAATAATGTGTTTTTGTTAAAAAATTAATTTTAGTTGAAATTATTACCCTTGTTTTACCTTATTAAAACTATCATTAATTACCCACCAATTAATTAGTTGACAATATTACCTTTGCTTTACTTTGCTATTTTTATTTCCTTAATAACTGTGTCCAATCCCATTGTTGCAATAGATAAAGCACGGGAGAAGTAATTTTCACTATACATGCGATAGTTTTTTGCAGACATACATATCAATAAGAAATGTGAGGCAAAAAAGAGAAACTAATAGCATGGCCACTCATGCCCCCCAAAAAATGACATCACTCTCTCTCATCAACTTTCTCTCTCATCTTGCAAAATTTGTCATGAAGTATGACCCATTTTGATAAATGCACCCCACTCATGACCCAAAAAAAAAAGAACATCATCCTTCTTTACCCCACTTCTTATTATACTTCATCACATTTTCTCTCTCCTACATCAATACATATATTTATACCTTTTGATATTTAAAATATCATGCAAGATTATAAATAAATTATTTTGTATATTAACGATCCTAAATAATTTCATTTGGTAGTAATTAGTTTTGATTCAAAAACTTCTTCAATAATAAAACTTCCAAAAATAATTATTCATGTGCGTATAATGTAAAGAGAAAATAATTAATTTCAGAAGTGTGTCAAAATATAGCAAAATGAATGTCTATTTATATATCTCAAAAAGATGGTGAAATTTTTAATTTATAAAATTTGTATTTTTTAAATTATTCATATTACAAAACATGAATCATAAAAAATAACCTTTATGATGCACTGCCACATGTCCGTAAATGTTGACTTAGGTCATAAGATGACCAACCATGGTTTGGATCATAGGATGACCAACCATGAATTGTGTCATAGCATGACCCAAATACAAACATCAAAAAACCATGGATGCAACCCCATATTTTATTTAAACAAGGTTCATGACTCAAATTGATGCCCAAAAAAACCATGAATGGGCATGCTCTAAGGGAGTTCAGATGAAAATCACTGTTTGGCTAAATTTTACTCAATCCATTCTATATTAATTGATATAATTTAGCTATTAATATAAGTAATAAGTTACTCACTCCGTCCCTAAATAGAGTGCCTATTTCTTTTGGACATAAGTATTAAGAAGAAATTATGTGTAGGACCTTAATTGTATTAAATCATAATTAAATATAAAAGTTGGTACACTTTTTATGAATTGTTTGTTAAAGAGAGAATATGGGCCATATGGAAAAGTGGAGATATTATAAAAATTGAAAGCAAAATAATGTTTAAATTGATGGACCCATACTAAATAAGGAAATGAAAAATCTATTTGAGACAAACATAAATAAAAAATAGACACTCTATTTAGGGACGGAGAGAGTATTTATTAACAAAAGTTATATAATAATGATATGGTGAAAATAGACCTTAAGGCAAATTCAACAACACATAAACTGAAATTCGTTTAGTAGCTGAAAAATATAGTCAAATTAGATTATATGGATAGTGCATAATCAAACTGTATTGATCAATATGAGATACATGTCTTAGTTAGTAAACATGAGATAGGAGAGACGAGTCTTACACAACATACACGAAAGGTTTCTATTAATCTCATGAGACAAAAATTTATTTTACTACTCCCACTCCATCAAATATAAATAAAATGTATCAAACCCTATGCAGCATAAAGTAAAGGACGAAGAGAGCACAATTTAGCCAAATAGCCTCAGTCATTTAGATTTGGGTTGCGTTTTCTTCAGCTTAAAAATTCAAGTTTAGTTCTATTAATTTTGAATAAGTTTCAAGAAGTTTTGGTGAGTTAGATATAACTTATAAAATAAATTATATTTCAGCAGGTTTTCACTAAAATTTGTTGAGTTCAAAGGAAGTTCTAATAGGTCGAGATTCAATTATCCTTTCCATTTTGTTTATGGTTGTGCTCGGGTGGTATTTAGTAGTAATAGGTAGGCAGAAGGATCTTGGTTTCCTACGACGAGGGATGATCTAGGAAATCCATTCTATAATAAAGAGGTTCCTAGAGTTTGTCAGTCTTTGGTTCAATCAAGTTGCTTTAGGAGTTCGAATGTTGTGTAATTAAGATGAGAGGGAATTTTCCTTCGAGGTAAGGAATTATATATGTTTGTTGTGGTTCGATCTTCTGATTTCAAGATTGCATGTTCGGATCTTCAGATCCGCAGGATGGGCGAATTTAATCAAGATAATACGCCTTAAGTTCATGTGATGACTTTGGATGGCGTCATCACGCATAAAAAATGCATATTGTGGGAGACCCTCCAATTTGATTTGAGGCAAGTTTCAACCTCCTTGCATCTTGAGTTTCAGCCTTGCGGGGTGAAACTCCACCTACCCTCGAAGAAGGGTCAGACATCACAAAAGGATGTGGCTTCTTTGGTCGTTCAATTAGTGAAATCGGGGAAGAAATATTTGCTCAAAGACCTAATTGAGATTTATCGTCTTGTGAACAAAGGGTTCAACAAGATGAAATGCAGCAATGTAACTTTGAAGATTGTCTGGTTCAGCATCTCAATAGACTCTCCCTCATATGTTAGTTCTTCTTCTACAAGACACATTAACCAAACCACCAAAAGTCATCCAAGACAAGTTTCATTTGAATTGGATTAACAAGTTATTTTTCCTTAGTAGGGATTGTAAGAACTAGTGAATTCTCACATTTAAGGTTGTTTGCTTTATGTTTCATATGTTGTGAAACCGTTATTTAATCTATGTAAATTTTCGCAATGTAAAAAACAAAGTATTAACATGAAAGATATTAGAATTAAGAAGTCGATCATCCATATGAAAAGAAAACAAACCTGTAGTTATTTAGCTAAATTTCAACTAGCGAACACATAAGATAGAAAAAGTTAGGTCTTGCACAGAATCCAGTTATAAAAGTCTCTGCAAGTACTGGGGTTATGAAAATCTTAGTTGTATGAAAACAAATCACTATGTAGTATTCAAACGTTGCAGGAACAAATGAATTAAACTATTGCCTATTGGTAATAAAATAATAATGTTAGTCAGGAATTAGAAGGAATAATGTGGCACATAGGTTGTACTACATGAGGCTATACATAAGTGATAAGCCCCATTCTCTTAAGTAGTCACATTCATACAGATCCAGAAATTTCTAGGAAAACTTGGACTTTTGTTTTCTTTTTCTTGCCTTTGTTTTCCATGTCGTCCTTTTTGATAATTATAAACAGGAATCTCAACAACAAAACACTGCATATGAAAATATGCTCCTTGCTCCATCATCCATTATCCAAAGTCTATCCCACTCATTTTTAATTGTTGTGACGTAAGCCATTTTATATTTTGCTTGGGAATCTGCATGAACCTAATGTCCACCCGCTTCATCGGTTTTCAAATGCAACTCAAAATCACTCCAGATAAGACAAACTACACTTTTTAGTTTTTAGTGAGATTTACAACAAGTATATACCTTAAACAAAACAGAAGTTTGATTTAACTAAGATCATCTAAGACTATTGCACTATAGGTTTTAATTATAATTAAAAGCTTGTATTGAGGTGAAATCAGGTTGAGGGCGGATTCTTATTTGGGTTTGAGTCGAATTACACATTGGTAATTCTAAAGGGGCGTTTGGTATAATCAATGTAAACAAAATGTAAAAGATTTGAATAATAAAGAGGGAAAATAAAAATAATAATTGTTATCTTTAATAGTTGTTTGGTGTTCTAGTAGAATGAAAACAATTGAGAGGTTTATAATTGAGGAATGAAACCTAATTTGTTTCCACTAATTTAATAAAGGTAACAAATAGGGGGAAGGATTATGCTTCCCTCCGAAAATGGTATTGGTTACTCATATCAAATAATTAAAAACGAAAACACTTTTTTGAATCCGTTTTCTACATCACATTTTACCATACCAAACACCATCTAAATAATATGCATTTTAATTTCCTACATTATCTGATTGACATAATTATTATTAATCTTGCAACCACTAAACCAAATAACTTAAATACAAGTTGTGTTTGGTAAAGTGCCTCACTCACAAGCTTTAAGTTGGACCTAGCTAATCAAGCTCATTACTTCTAACAAAGTTCATTCTATTTCTATTACAAACGTTATATCAAATCCACTCATTAAGTACAAATATGTAACAACAGTACTATAATATTAGACCTACACCACATGCACTTGTATCTTGTTTAAAATCCTAAATCGCGCATCTCTACTTTCTCTTAAGAGGGGCGTACTCAAGACCATCCTGATCGAGGCATCTGATCTCTCTTGTTTTGTGGATCTTTTGAGATTTCCAACTTTTAGTCCTTTTGAAGTAATTAAAATAAACGAAACTAATATTGTGATTGTCAACCTATGCAATAAAAAATTTAGGATTACATCCTTTAATCCTAGCATACATAAGCTAGCTAGTTCTTTTTTACTTTTTTTCTTTCTTTTAGGAGATAGTTCTTTTTTACTTTAGTGTGTAATTTATAGTTTTAAATTGAAGCCAGCTTAAATATTAAAAACATATCATAGCTATAGTAAAATATCAAGGAAATAACCATGCTTGAGAGTCGAGAGTATAAAAATCTATGATCGAACATCTAAAAAGGGTACCATTTTCATACTTAGTCAAGAAAAAGAAAAGGGTAAGGGAAACAAAAAGAAACTACTAATTCATGGCATATAATAGATATATAGGGAGAGAGACAGGAATCCAAACCTGTGGTGCAGTCAGTATCTGAATTTGATGCGAAACAATTAAGTATTGACCTTTTCAAATCCTGCTTTTTAAAGGAAATATACTACTATATTAGGAAATAAAATGTCATGAACTTAATTCTAATAATAAGAATTGTATACAAAAACAAAAGTTCAGGAGTTTAATTTACTCACCTCTGTAATTTGTATATATATATATTTGGAAAGTTGTAGTAATTCTTGAAATGAACTTGAGCTTATATGGGCATTAACTAGTGAGAAAAGTGAGATTTTTGAAGAAGGAAAGCTCCTGAACTATCACTACTTTGACTTTGACGATATAAAAATGGAAACTAGATGGGGAAATGAGGAAGAAGAACTTGGGGTTGGGGGGCTTAACTCGACCTTTTATGTCGCACTTAAGTTCTCCTCCACGCGCCACGTAATAGTGCTCGTACCACTATAATTGTAAAATTTTGTGTCACATTAAGGTCGGTCGTCTTAACAATATTAGTCCGTCTTACTCTCAATTATGAAATCTCATTATACTACATTCGTTTCTATTTAATATATATCACTAAAATTTTAAGAAAGTGAAAAAGTAATAAAGAGAGGAGATGAATTATGAAAAGTAGAAAGCAAGACCTAAAATGTACAAAAAGTATAAAATATAAAAATAGAGAAGAGTGAAAAATGGGGTAGATGGGGATTTTAAGTGGATTAATTTTATTGAAAAAATTAACCCACTATAAACTAAATTTTTGGACGGTTTAAAATAAGTTATATTTTTAATTAACTTAGAATAACAAAACGTTTTTGGATATCTTTTTTTAATGGGTTCACATGTAAACAACTTGTTATTGTAGGTAACTCATCCACGTATTTTAATTTTATTGGTTTAAATTTTCAATATTAATTTATTTCTAAATACTTCCTCCGTTCTAAGATAAATGAAACACTTACTATTTTTGGTCATTTCAAAATGAATGAAACGTTACTTTATTTGATACTTACTTCTCTTTATCCCTCTCTTTATCATATGGGTACCTCTTTTTCTTTCTCTCTATCTCTCTACAATAAATCCCCGTATCAAGGTCCTACATTTCATTTAAAAACAGAACAGAGGAAGTATTAATTTTTTTTTTAAAAAAAAAAAACTTATTCCCCTTCTTCTTATCCTTTCCTTCGTCTGCATTCCCCTCCTCTACCCCTTCCCCTGCCAACTCCTACCTCTTCCTCTTACTTGTACAAAAACCAAGATTTGCATCGGATCTCAGACCATCATCTACGTCAGATACGGGTCCGACGCTACAAGTGTCGATGCAAATTTAATACCAAAGATGATCTGCGTTGGATTAGGACACGACACAATTCTCTAGCTATATATATGCGTAGGATGAAGAGCAAAGTGTGATGCAAATGCTTAGCCCAACACCACACCAAGCAACAATCATGGGCTATTTGGGTCGAATGATGGACAATATGCGATGCAAGTAAGGCTTATTTTATGAACCATCAGACCTGCAACCACAAACAACATTAAAAAAAAGAAATTTAGATATGCAATTCAAAAACTAAACAACACAAAAGAGATGTGTAGAAATATTTGGAAACAACAAATAATTTGTACAAATCGAGGATGGAAAATCAACGAAAACAAAAAAAAAACAACAAAGCAAGAATTTGTAGATTCTCGAATCTTTGAATTTCTGAACAAATATAATACAAAAATAAACATTAAGAAACAATTAAGAAATACTTGAAATTCGTAAAAAGAAATCTCTCAATATCTAATGAAGAAATATAAAAATTCGTAAATAACCTAATTGTCATCAACATCGTCAATCTCGATCGACAAACACCAAAAGAAACCCCAGCCCACTGGTTTCTAGATTCTCGATCTTAGAATTTGAGGATTCTCTTCTTTAATTCTCGATCTTTCTTCTCATTCTTGAAATCCGAACAAAACATTTGCGTGAAAACTAGATTGTCAATGATTCGAAACACTAAAATCAAATCGTCAATGATTTGAAACAAGAAAGTAACTCCAAGATCTGATCTTAACAAAACCAAATCTTCAAAGAAAATTAGAATTTCATAATTGGATGAGAAAATGGCAATCAAAATCGTGAGAAACCTTAGAAATTTTGGGAATATGAATTAGTGATAGAAAGGTGAGAGAGAAGAGGAGAGAGGAGGAGAGAGGATGAATTTTCATATTGTATTGATGAATTACGACGTGTGGAGGAAGAAAGAGGAGAAGAGGTGTTGGTTGGATCTGAAAAGGAGAGGGAAAGAGAGAGAGATAGAGAGAGAGAGAGAGAGAGACAAAGAGAAAGAAAGAGAGGATCGATGGTGACGGGAATAGGAAGAAAGAGGAAAAGAAGTGTTGGTAGGGTTTGAAATACAATGTGGAAGCGGACCTGAAACGATTTGCGTCGCATGGGCTTATTAGGTCCGACGCCAATATCACTCCAAAATAAAGCAGGCTTGAAACCCATTTGCTTCAGATGTGCTTATTAGATCTTATGCAAATCGTAGCATACAACGATTTGCATCATATATAACGTACCTTCGACGCAAATCCTTTGTTCATTTTATACTCATTGGATATAATTATTTACGTCGAATATTAACTAAAGTCTGATCCACATAAATTTCACATCCATTTGCTTTGATTTTTTTTTTTGCGTCGAATGCAAAATGAATCCTTTGTTTATTTTACACTTTTGCGTTAGTTTACCTGATGTGCGACGCAATTCAGAGACTCAAATCAACGTTTTTCTTCTAGTGTCTTCCACCCTCGAAAATAGCCACCCCCGAAAATAGAGCCTCCCTCCTCCTCTATCCCTCTCACTCCTACTCTTCCATAGGAAGCATCCTATGGGGTTGCCTTCTCTCTGTCCTTTCCCTCCACAACCTGCAAATGAAGTAAGTATGTACAGGTGAAGACTCTTTGTAGTGGCAACACTACTTTTTTTTTAAAGGATTAGTAAAAGTAAAATATACTACCTCTGTTTTTATTTAGTTGCAACAAATCTTTTTTGCACAAATATTAAGGAAAGAGGAGAGAGTAACATTTGACTCAATTGCCCATACTTTTTGCATGTGGGGTAGGTAAAGTGAGGATAAAATGGTCAAAATGCCCCAAAACTTTTACCAATAAAGAAAATGTTGCAAATAAACAATAACACCTATAAATAAAAATCGTTGCAACTAAATAAAAACAGATGAAGTATATAATTATTGAAAACTCCCAAATGCAGAAATCACAGGTCAATATCTTCAAAATTAAACTCGTGGTAGTCTACTAGAAGATTTCAGTGTCTAAACTCGCTCCATCTAACGTTTTGACTTTGTCATACTCTTCTCTGCAACTGTATTGTCCTCTACTGAATTGTCGAAGAAACAAAACCCAACCTGGCCAGTAATTCTTGATCAATCCACATAAGAATTGTTGAAATATTTTTGATGGCGTAGTCTTGTGCTTGTTGCTCTAGGTTCGAGGTTTGGGAGGGGCTGGGGTTGGGGTTGGACGACAATGGGCTATGGTTCTAGGTTTGGGAGAGAGTGGGATGGGGTTGGATGAGGGTGGTGGGGTTGTTGGGTGAGGGTGAAGGTGGGGGTAAGTGTTGGGTTGTCATGGGAAGGAGGGAGAAAGAGAGGGCGGAGGAGGTGGTCTTGCGGTGGTGGGGTTTAGTGGAGAGAAATCAAAGAAAAGGAAAAAAAAGTAATTAAGAATTAAAAAAACTACCCATTGTTCAGGTCACTAGTTACCTAAACCTATTAAAAAAGCAGATACTCCAAGTAGATTTGCTTATTCTAAGTTAATCAAAAGTATGACTTATTTTAAGCATACCGCCTAAAGTTTAGCTTCCTTATTTAATTGGTGTAGACTATATGGGGGACAAAAGTGGAGAATAATAATTGAAGATCTTACCTTATAAAGATGAAAAAGAATGGCCCGAAAAGAAAAGTGTGTACATTTAAAAAAGGAATGGAGGTAGTATATAATAGGGTTTTTTTTTGTTGTCAAAAACTACCTTATAGAACATGAAATTTGTGAGAAACTACATTATAATTTTAGTTTTTGTGCGAAAACAAACCTTAGATATTTTTTTTCGAGAATAAACCATAAACATATTTATTCGAAAGAACAAACATTATGTCGAATTTCGATGATTGACCCAAGGTTCCGACAATTCCTATCATCGACCTAAGGTTGGGGCATTCACTATGTCATGTGCAAGACATATGGCATATTTAAGCCAAGAAAATCAATGCCATGGTCAATGCCGGAACCTTGGGTTAATGATCGGAATCTGGCACAAGATTTGTTCTAGCAGAAAAAATTTGTTGAAGGTTTGTTTTCGCTAAAAAAATTATATAAGGTGGTTTCTCACAAATTTCATGTTTATAAGGTGGATTTTGATAAAAAAAATTTATATAATAAGGTCCTTGATAATGAAAAAGTTTATTGATATGTATTCCCTCCGTTTTATTATTTTATTCCTATTTGGAATCTTTTTATGAGAAGAAATTGGTCAAAGTAAAAAGAACTTTCGAATAACGGATGGAGTAAGTAATAAGCAATTGTAGATCCTGCATGCTTACCTAGAATAGAGTTACGAAATTATTTTATTCGATCAATAAGACAAAAGTTTAGCTAGGTGATCCCTTTTTTGTGATAATCAAATAATTTTTGGTGTAATGGTAAAGATTCTTCTTATATCCTTAAGGTTGTGAGATTTTCTTATCTGTCTTCCATATTTCCGATGATCTAACTTGCTACACTGGAAGTGGTGCGAGATGTGCAAGTCTAATAAAGTCTATTTCCTCAAAAAATATTTCTTTAAATATGCACGCTGTCGAAGTTTTGTGAAAGATTCAATGAAATGAATGATGTTATCAAAATTGAAAATGGATTGGTTGGACATTGATGGTATTCGATTGGGAATGTTTTCAATAGTATTCTTTTGTACTTTCATGGCTTTTATTTTTTTATTATTATTATGCTTCGTTGTGACATCGACATCTTGTTTGAGCAAATCAAAGTTTTGAAGTTTTTTTTTTTTTTTGTTAGAAAAGTTTTGTAGTTTGGTCATTGAGTTGTCTTGTAGGAGACCTTCTACTTTTAAATTAAATTTAGGTAATAGTAAGCTCAATATTAAAAAAGAGAATTAGCCCAATAGTGACTAAGTTAATTTCTTTCGGCGACTAGTTTAATCCATTTAATGACTAGGTCTACTTTTATATTAAAATTCGACCGTCTCTTTTAATAATTTTTGTTGGTCATTTGGATCTCTAGACCCACTATACTAGAGTTTAAACGGTGGATATGGCTATATATCTTCGTTCGGTTAATTTTTGATTTGAATTTATTGTCAAATCGAGTAATATTTATAATTAGGTTGACACCTCCTTGATCTTGAATTATGATTTACAGTTTAAATTAGTGATATGTCATATTTATATATAGTTTTTAGGTACATTTAGGTCGCATTTTAGATTATTTAGATTCATATTTAGCTTCATTATTGCATCAAATTCTTAAATTATGCTATTCTACTCATATTTGGTACGTTTTCTTGTTTTTGATAACTTTCAGGTAATGAATACATATTTGGAATATAGTTAGCTAAGCTGAATGATTAGGAGCACTCAGAAGGAAGGTATATTGCATAAGGATAGATTGAATATCATATAGTACGAGTTTGAGAGAAATTAAAGCGGAAAATCATTAGAAGAAATGTGGAAAAGGAGTCATGTCTACTCTTCTGATCATAGATGTTGATGTGCTTATGAGAATTGAATAATTCTAGCAGATTTGGGAACTAAGACTGGAAGTACTTTCCAACGATAGACGACATTGCCCCAAGGAGACTTCTAGTCAAAAAGTTATGCCTTCCGAAAGTTGGGATTGTTTCTGCTGGAATCAATTACCCTACGCGCGGATCACTAATTTCGCCAATTTAATGAGTTATTGGACTTTTCTTATCTTGTAACTTACTTTTATAGTTATATTAAGTTACCTACTATAAATTAGATGAGGTATTACTCCTCTCTCTCTCTCTCTCTCTCTCTCTCTCTCCTCTTACACTCTCACGTTATTTTTATTTATAGTTTAGTTTCTTTTGTTCTTTTTCTCTCTAGGTTTAGTTGCAAACCCTAGTTTTTCATGTTTTTCATTAATTCATGAGTTCTATTAGTTTCTTTAATTCATTGATTTCTTTAATCATGTTTAACTTTATAGATTTAGTATTTAGTCATTATTTGATGATATAGTATAGTTTTTATTCTAGGGTTTGGGAATCCATCTTTATATGTTATGAATCTTGATTGATTTTATTGATGGTTTGATTTGTTATTGATATCTCTAATTGATAAGTATTTTTATTTTTAATCTTGCAACTTGATCAATTGTTTGATTATAATTGAAAGATCGACTTTTAAAGACTTACTCACAATTATCAAATCTGATTATGTTGTCGACCGTAGTGCATATGTTGACTTGAGAGCGCTAAGACCCGACCATAGTACTAACCTATGCTCTAGATATTTGATTAATTGAGTTATTAATAATATTTTGATAGATTATAAGTATGAACATGGTGAACCATTGCCCTATATCTTTTTTGTTTGATTTTCTTTATTTATTACTCCCTTCGTCCCACAAAGATCTGAACATTTGTTGCAACACATAATTTAAGGTGGTAAGTTGTGGTGTGGTTATCAAATGTTATTTTATTTTAAAAGTAGATGTAATAGGAGTTGGTGAAGTATTTTTTAATAGAGGAGAGAGAAAGTTAGATAACTTTTTATTGATAAAAGGTAGAGTGTGAGCCAAAGATATGTAAAAGAAATAATATATTAATGATGAGACCATGCCAAAAATAAAAGTGTTCAAACTAATTTAGAACAAATATAAAAGAAAAGTGTTCAGACTATTCTGGGATGGACGTTGTAATTTAGAAACTCAATTCACATATTTTTGATATTGCTAGAAGGTTTTTTACAAATTATTTTTTGACAGGTGTGTATAATAGCCTATTAATTAGTTGGTTGACCGATTGGGTAAATGTCGCTTACTCCATTACAATTTTTGGCTTAACTTATACTTCCTCCGTTTCTTTTTACTTGCAACGGTTTGACTTTTACACTATTCACCAACTCTACTTAATTTATGTTTGGTGATTTATAGCTAAGGAAAAATATATTCATGTGGGATCTTGTTAGATTCGTTTGAATGTATATTTTTCTAATATATACTTTTTATGATTTTTATTTATCGATAATTAAACTTATTGATGGTTGAAATTATGCATTAGCTAGCGTGAAAGTCAAACTATTGCAAGTAAAAAGAAACAGAGAAGTATATAATGTTTAGTTATCTATGTTAAATTTAACAAATGTTATTTTCTCTTCTTGTGTATTAGATTAAGAATAATACACATTCTTAATCTAATACACAAGAAGAGAAAATAGCCTAAAATTTATTAATAGAAAATCAATATAACAAGTAAACTTTATCTAATGACGGATAAACATGAATCCTCTTGTTATTACTACTAGCCTTACATGCACGCAATGCGTGCGATAGCGTGTGATAGCATATGAAGTAGAAAATGAATTTTTTTGAATAGAAAAACTGTCTTTACATGTTGTTTTCTCAAAAAACTGATGTTTAGTTTAAATGTCCTACTTTCTCCCTTTTTCATTCAAAACGAAACAGTTAATTATCTCCCTATTTTTTTTTCTTAAATTATTTTTTCTATTTTTTGGTGTCCCCCATGTGTTGCCTTATATAATAGATATACTTCTTCCTCTATCCAAATTTATTTTCCATATATAAACACTATTGGCACAAGTTATAATGACATTAAATAATCTATAAAAATATATTAAAAAGCGTTTCAATTAAAGTAATGGTGTCACATGACTCTCTTCAATGTATGTGCCACGTGAACTCTTCTCAAGCTTCTAATACAAAAATAATAGCAATGTGTAGTTACTAGGTTTCGAACACATGACTTTTGAATGAAATGCAACAATTTGACTATCAATCGACTACAATTTCAATGGTTAATATCAAAAAGTAAAACATAATGAAGTCTTACAATTATATATAACTATAAATATTTAGACAAGTTTTTTGATCTACAACACTTTTGTTAAGGTAATAACATTCTCTTATACTCCAATTCCATTGAAATTGTTATTTTTATCAACAATACCTTAGATTCTTTTTTTCAAAACAACTTACCATGCAATAATGTCTATTTTTAATTTTGTACTATAAAAAATATTATTAAATACTAATAAAATCTATTATGAAAGTTATGAATAATAATATATTTGATTATTTTCTCTCCAAGAATGCTCTCTTCCTTTCAGATTTGGATCACATTCTCCATGAGATTCTTGTCTCTTGTATTTCTTTCGTGTCCCTCTCTTGGTTGCATGTGAAACAAGATGAAGATTATGTTGCTCATCATTTAGCTAGGCTATTAGTTCCTTTTGGTACTGAACAAGTATGGGATAACCACTATACAACAGAAGTGGCGCCCTATGTATGTATCGTGGACAATTTGGTCCATTATTAATCTAGCTTGGTTTTTTTCCTAATATATATATATATATATATATATATAATAATATATATATATATATTATATTATATAATATATATATATTATATATATATATAATATATATAATATATTATATATTATATATATATATATATATATATTTGATTATTGTAACTGATCTGAGGTATCACTCGAGCCAAAATACTAGTTAGACATTCAAAAGTGTGTGGATGAAATTGGGTTCCAACTTTAGATATAAAGAAGAGAGAAAAATGTAACCAAAGGAGTTATGTTTTCAAATTGCAATTAAATTATGATATATAAAAAATGTATTTGACTACTAATTTGGTACAGGTCAAGTAGTTTATCTCTATTATATAAGCCAAGGGAGGAGGTGTGATGTCCTTTTTTGAAGTGACTAAAATATCCTTTAATAATTTAAAACAATATTTTTCTTTTTATAAAAATTTGAAAATTGAGATTCAATGAGACTTGCCATATGTCATATGAGTAGGTCAAAAATGGAATATGCAATATCATTAATTCACGAAATCAATAGAATCTTCAACTAGAAAAAGTTAGCAATATATGTGATAACATAATATTTCATATTTACAAAGTTCAAACAATATGGTTTATTAATATTTATAATTGTTAAAAACTATACTAAAGTCGTTGAAAAGAAAATTATTAAATTATCGACCAAATTTTACAGGGTATTGAACAGTTAAAAATCATTCACCTTTAATTTTAAAAGATAATAGCATCAACAAAAGAACATCAATAATTTACATCACTATAAAAAAAATTTAGATAAAAAAAATGTCCATTTGTATATAACTAAATAAGATTATCGACGCACACATCGCGTGCATATGCAACTAGTAATAGACAAGGTGAAGGGATCGGGATAGCTCTTAAGGAAAGTGGAAATTTCAAAATGCAGTGACATTAGTTTCTAAATTATACACGAGACATTACAATTCTAATATGGATATTTTTGAATATATTTGGATAAGAAGAATACCCTAGCAAACTAGTACCTTTCAAAGATAACTTAGTCTAAATTAGCCTAGTGGTAAAAATTTGATCTCATGACTTCAAGGTCATATGATTAAATGTCATTAGGGGCTCTTTTGGGGTGAGGTTTCCCTTACCATCTCTCCTCCCTCTAAGGAGTCTAACTTATAAACCTGACTAGTTGTACCTGTGCAAAGTGCCAGTTTAGTAGGGTCCTTCATCTTATCAGCTTAGAAAAAAAGTCTTATTTAATAAGTCAAACCTTTTAGAAGTAGGGAAAGCCGGAAAAGGCTACATACGAGTATAGTCTGCATCCCAATAAAGAGCTCTTAGTGAGTTTTCATCTCATAACCTTTACGGTCCGTTTGGTAGTCGTTAATAAATTGCGGTAATAGGAATGAATTTCAAGTGTAATTTTATTAGGGAAGCACCCTCAAAATCTCAACGGGGAGGCATTTCTTTTCCATAGGCAAGCAATCTCACCCCTAAACTTGTGTTTTTTTTTTTCTCCAAGAAAAAGCAATTTTCATTACCACCTATAATATAAGGTGGTAATGGATGGGAATGAATTTTTTTTTTTTTGAAAAAGTGGACACTTTAGGATAAATTAGCATTACCATGGGAATGGACCAATGATATTCTTCATAAATTTACACACAAATTCATTTCCATTACCACCATTTATAACCAACTACCAAACGGACTGTTAAGGTCATATTGGCTACCAACACTAGTGGAAAAAACCTTATATGTCAAAACACAACAAATCATCCATTTTTTGGGAGGCAAAACGCGACAAATTTACTGATCCGGTTCTTTAGTGAACCATATCAGTTAATAGAACTGATGCGATTTTCTATTAACCGATCTGGTTCGCATAATAGGATCAGTAAATTTTGGGGAGCCAAAATGTTCGGCTCAACATGCTCAATTCTTACTCGGCCCAAAACGCTCAATTCTTTCTCCGCCCAGTTAGATGCTTTGGTGGATATAAGGCTCAAAACCCTCTTTTACCTCCTCACTCTTAACCTTAACACTCTCGTCTCTTATCAACCTCCTTACTATTAACCATAACACTTAGACTTCCCTCCTCTCTTTGATCTACCACTCTCACCACTCTCACGCCATCACTCTAACCCCTCACCACCGCCACCATCATCTTCCCTCTTAGCTTCCCAAAACAACCACCTCATCACTCCACCTCCTCTCTCTCACTCCTCAGTGACATCCTCAACTCTATCTCCCTCCTTTCCCTCACTCCCTAGTCCATAACCCTCAATTCATCTTGACCTAAAATCTAACCCACGTCACCTTCAAGTCCCAACCATCCTCACTCAATTCCTCCTTTCCTAAACCCTAATCTCTCCTCTCTCGTCGCTGGTAATCCTTTACATTCCTGAACCAAATGTAAGAAGCGAAGAGACAAAGAGGAGAGACGAAGACGAAAATGAAGACTTAGTCGCAACCATCTCTCCCTTCATCGTTCTCGTCTCAACGAACCTCCCTCCTCTTGTCGAAGACTCCATCACAACCAACTTTGTTGCTCGTTGCAGCCAACTTCCCTACTCTCGTCGAAGACTCCTCTCTCTTCGCCGTCGACATTGTTCAAGATCTAGGGTTCCAGATTTTTTTTGGAATTTTGGTTCATTTTTCTTTCTTGTAATTTCATTTATTTTCGTCATGGTGAATATGTGTTTTGGTGAATTATGTTTTGTGTAATTTATTTAATTTCATCTTTTAGGATGTATTTTATTTAATATTTAATGTTTGTAATTTTTTTTTTGAAAATATTTAATGTTTGTAATTGATTTTTCATAAATGAATACATTTATGATTTTTTTAAAATTTTGTTATATATAGCTGCAAAGTCGATGTTCAAATTCGATATTTCTAATGGTGAATTTCTTTATTCAAAGTGATGTTGCGTGACTGCAAATTTTTTATATATAATATGAAGCAATCTGATCCGGTTGTTGGTTGAAAACTGGATCAGTTTACTACTAACTGGTCCGGTTTTCACAAAAATTAGATTAGTTCATTAAGAAACTAGTGAAAATCAGATCAGTTTAATAGCTAGCCGCTTCAGGACCATCCAACCCGGACCAAAACCGGATCTGTAAGCCCGATTTTGACCGAATCGAATTTAATGAGCTTTTTTCCACTAGTGCAATCTAAACGATCTCGAACAATAAGAACAAGGAGAACATAAAATGCAAAAAAAATACACAAATGAATTTTAGGTGAAATCCGTTGAATAGGGAGAAACCACAAGTCGCACACTAGGAATAAAAGCTGTCAATAATGGTGATACAAGCTCCCAAAAATCTATCTTAAAACTCTCTCTCTCTAATATGATAATTATGAGTCAAAACATTCTCAAAGTATATAAATACATGGGTTAAAAAGATATCCAAACGATGTAACAGTAAGTTACGGAAAAAGGATTTGTCTGCACTAACTCTTTTATTGGACTTAAGACACAAATACAGGGCTCGCATGAGCCACAAACCTTCCCGCTCAATTCCAAGTGAAGCTTGCCCGACTGATCGTCAAGCATAAACAATCTCTTCCCAATAGTTGGAGCCTACCCAAGCCAAGCAACTACGCATCTGGGCCCATAGTCAACCTGTCCGCGCTTGATCCAATGCTGCTCGGTCTTCTTGCTATTGCTACCTTTGCTTGCTCACTCCTCTTTGTGATATTCGTGATATGCGCTGTAAGGCTCGATGCCCACGGTAGTAATTCACTCCTCGCTCATGCTTGTCGCTAAGTCATTCCTTCGTCGGTGGTCTTTCGTCGTACCATCTCCACACCTCTAGAGTACCAATACCTAACACCTAATAGTCATAAGGAGCAGTTGTGGATCTAGAAATTTTTTTTAGTGGGATCAAAGCGTAATTATTAAATTTTATCGGGGTCAAATGATCAGTTTTTCAGAATAATTTTCTAAAAATCGAAATTTTTGAAGGAAATTTTTGCAATTTTAGTAATTCAAGTGGAGTCAAGTGCATTAGGCCAAGTATGGATGATGATTTGCCTCTGGTAGAAATTGCTCTTACGCTCGTTTCTGAGATGTAAACTATTATCATTAAACCAAATAATGGTTAGGTAGAGTGTATAGATTGAGTTGCTTTGGTTAATTATGATGCATTGTCGACAACTCAATTAGCAGAACTGCAGAAGACTGCCAGAATTAAAAATGTCTATTGGATAAACGATTGTGGTGGTGATCCTTCCATGCAGCAGTCAGCAGAAGCTCTTCAAGTAATCCACTGCTAGTTCGCCATTTGTTCCTTATCAAATTAATTTAATCACCATCTTAAATTTATAATGATTAACTTGGCGGTGAAACCAATTAAATGATTTACGTATATATTAACTTGTCTGAAAGCTGCATTTTGTCTTCATGATCATTTATATTGTCTTCTTCTAGTCTAATCGAATCAATGTATTAATTTAATCGTAATCACCGAAGTTTAAGACAAGTACTCTTGTATCATAGGACATTATAGAAATTACAATTATATGGCACCACAACACATGTCCCCCAGGTTATACTATATGATTGCACTATTTAGTACGCTGGATCCCCTAACGTCAATCAAAAATAATGCTCTAAAACTTTTTGTAGATGTAAGATCAGTTGCCAACTAAGTTGAGTTTTTATATGTGAGATGTCATTGAAAATCTTTCGCCTTATTTTCTTTTTTTTTGGTTAAAGATAACTTTTTGATTTGTACAGCTACTCTTCGCTATATATATTTTTTCTGTTTCTTTTTAGTTGCAACACTTTGATTTTTACATTAGGATTTTTTTAACTTTAACCAACTTATAAAATCAAAATTTTCAAAATAACCACATTATATGTTCATTTTTTTTAAATAACCACCCTTAATCTTTCTAAATACCTATCAATTGACAAATGAGTTAAGTACATAACTGGATACTAAACTTTGCCTTTTGTTCCAGTTTCGGTACTCAATTTTCAAAAGTTTCGATAAGGGTACTCATTTTGGACATATGTTACATTTGATACTGATGTTTGCAATGTTACTGTTCTCAGCACAAAAAAAAGAAAATTGTGACGTGACAATAACTACAAAGTGACAGTTAATTAAGTGCACTAAAATTCAAAAAATGCAGTCCAATTCTTCAACGGTAAAAAAATCAGATACACATTAAAAAATAGGCCAAACTAAACTATATCAACAGATATAATTGAACATCCAAAAAATCCAATCTTTCAAGAAATAACCAACAACATAAATATCAACTTTTCCAGCACCAGAAAATCCGATATTGTTCATCAGCAACAAAAAAATTAACTTCATCACCTTCAATAAATGAGGTACAAACCAACTGCACTAAGGAAAATGAAATCTAATGTCACTATTTTTTCTTTTATGAATGTGAATTATAATTTTTAGTATTTTGTGCTCCTACGCAGCAGAATGTCAAGAAATAGCTATGGTTCCATGCCCCCAGTTCCCAAAAGATGCCATTGTTGGTTTATTATAACCAAAATCAAAGCGTGGACAAGGAACAATCCTGGTAGAAGGTTTGTAGCATGCCTTGACTATGATGCTGAGACTGATACAAGGGGGTGCAAGTTATTCAAATGGTGTGATGTTGAAAAGCCTACAGAGTGACATACAAATGTGATTTTGGGGTTAGTGGAGGAGAAATAGGAGCTCAAAAGGGAAGTGATGTTGCTGAGGCACAATCTGAAAACAACAAATGAAAAGGCAACGAAGATTGAATCAAAATATATCATGCTTAAAATGAAAAAAGGTGGATTTATGAGTGTTAAGGCTTGGATTTGTGTACTCATTTTGGTTCTTGTTTGTTTATGGTACCATATAGCTATGTAAGGGGTATATTTAGGACTCTAATTGCTATATAAAGCTATGTACTAGCATATTATTAACTAAATATAAGTTACATTTGAACTAAAGTCTCTTTACATCCTTTTAGCCATTGTTAGGTCCTGAATATAAATAAACTAATTCAGTAGGGGCGGGGCAAATATGGGCAAAAATAATGGGGACCCTGTACAATTTTCTTAATAAGGCCCTTCAATTACAGTTCAAAAGATAGAAGTATAAGATTCGTATTTACAGTTGGATAATAGTGACTATCTTCAAAAGTTTAAACAACAAAACTTTTATGAATTTCATGTTCGCATTGTTACTGATCCAAATGTTTTCTTTTGTCTAATCTTCAAATAATTAAAAATAGATATATTTTGGGGGCCCTATTCCATCATCGTGATTGCATGGGCCTAGAACCACTCCTGTAATTCAGAATACATGGACATATTATAAGGTAATAAAAATGTTAGCTTATTAAATCAAATCACATACCTGCAAAGCTTAGGGCTCGTTCGTTATCGTTTTTTGTTTTTCAGTTTCCAGTTTTTTTGAAAACTAAAAACCAAAAACAAGAACCTAGAAAAAGTGGTTTTCACTTTTTAGTTGCTAGTTTTCAAAATTATCATGTTGCTAATAAATTTGACTAACTTTTTATTCATTATAAGACTTACATCATATGGCTTTGAAAATAAAAAAACCAAAAAACAGAAAACCACAGTAATATCGAAAGGGCCCTTAGCTTGTTATTGTTTGTGAAGCTTGTGAACCTTTCTTTGGTTGTGACTGACTGAATGAGTAGTCTTGGCTGAATGAATATATAGTCTGCTCATCCTCATAATCTGAATAATATGCTACTCTCCTTTGGATGGGTGGGTTGTGTGGTTGTTGTGTTGTATGTGGGATTGGGTGCGGGATTGATTTGGATGATGGATCAGGTGTTGGTTGACTTGGTGGCTGGTGTGGTGGTTGGGTTGAGAGAGTAGCAACTCTTTGGTAGACACTTAGGTAGGTGTATACACCTACACCTATATGGTGCATGGGTGCATTGGTGCTCCTGCTTTAGTGGCCAGTACTTGATTCACTTACACCTATGTGCACATACTCTGTAGGTACATTCTTGCAACCTCTCTTATTATGCCCTTGAAGACCACATAGGCTGCATGTCATAACTAAACCTGTTTTTTTTTTAAAAAAAAAAAAAATTTCCGACTTTGTAACTTCTCCAACTTCCTTCCTTCTCTTCACTTGGCACCTCACTAGTAGAAAAACGACGATTTGCGTCTCCTGATGTGCGTCGCACTAAAACGGAAAATGACGCAAAAACCTATTTGCGTCGCACGCCACACAGTGTACGACGCAAACATCAACAAACATATCAGGTATACGAGCAATATGCGTCGCACCCTCTGTGTGTGCGATGCATATTGTCTTTGTGTGTCACATGTTGCTGTGGTGCGACGCATATTATTGCGTTGTAGTATGGAAAAATGGAGGCCAATATGCGTCACACGTCTTTAAGATGTGTTGCAAAAGACTAAATCACGTCGGACCTCTAGGCCCATCCGACGCAAATTGCTTGGGCCCCTAACCCTAAAAATTTTAAACTCTCCCTCATATTCCCACTGTCTCAGCGCCTCCTTTTCTTCTCTCATGAACTCAGCGCCTCTCCCTCTCCTCTCTCTCTCCCTCTCAACGCAGCGCCTCTCTCTCTCTCTCAACTCAGCGCCTCTCCCTCTTGTCTCTCTCTCTCTCAACTCAGTACCTCTCATCCTCTCCTCTAAACCCTAAGATCACCATTGAGATTCTCACACGCAATTCTCTCTCTTTCCCAACAAGATGACGGCGCCATTAAATCGCTATTGAAGAACACGACCAAGGTAAATAATGGAGCACAACTACTCGATTTTTCCGGTAAACACTCGAAATCGCCATTGAAGAAATTGATTCCAACTACTCGATTTGGCTTTTTTTCGGCGACTACACAGGTACAATTTTTTTAGGGTTTTGTAATAGAAATCGCCATTCGTTTGCTGATTTGTTTAGGGTTTCATTTTTTATTCATTTTTTGGATTTGATTTTCGATTTTAATTTTCAGATCTGAAAATTCGTTTTTTCATTTTTAGATCTAAAAACTAAAAACTTTATACTGATGACCTTTCGTTTCTTTTGCGTTTTTCATTTTTTTTTTTCATTTTTTTCGTTTAAAAAACATGTTATTTCCCTAGGAACACTACAAGAGGGGGGGTGAATTGTATGTGTAGAAATAAACGTAACTTTTTGCGAAAATTTAAACTTAAACAAATAAACAAGCTAGAAGAACACAAGGGATTTTTACGAGGAAAAACTTCTTGGGCACAACAAGAAGAAACAACCTTGACCACTAGGGATTTTAAACTCAACTCTTTCACTAATCAGGCCAAACAACTTTGTTACAACCTAATTCTATTCTCGAGCCACACCTTGAGTTCCTAAACTCAAGTTCCTGAGCCACTATTCCCTTAACAGCAGTTCCTCTCAACTTCACTCGAAGTTTTCTCACTCTTACTTGCTTTACTCAAAGCTTCTCTCTTACAGAACTTCACTCAAAGTCCCCTTACCCCAAAAACCAAAATACAATTGATCGAAATAAGCTTAGTGGAATTAGAGTAAGTAAGCAAAGAACAAATGGCTATTATGAGAGAATGAAGGCACTGACACTTTAATTAGTTAAAGTCACTAAATCACTTAGTCAGACACACTTTGGAACTTACTTAGACATCAATATTTATAGTGACAGTAATATAGAACGTGGGAATTAAAACGTGTATTTGTGAAAAACCATTATCCCATGATGTTCCTTCCCTCAAGGAACACGTTCATTAAAACATCCCATGATCACATGATCACTGCTTAGACGTGGGGCATGTTTTAGTTACTGCTCCTAGATTATAGGAATTACTTGAGCATTACCCGAAAATCAGATTTAATTTAAAACAGATTAAATATTAAAATTGAAATTAAATCCTTTTAAAATATTATCTTTAAATAATATCCTTTTAAAAACCGAATACTATTTTTCTTATCTTTTTCGAAAAACAAAATCTTTTCCTTAAAAAGATTTTCCATAAAATCGGATTTTCTCTTAGATTAAAACGGTTACCTATTTTTTAGGCATAATATACTCAACTTACATTAGTGAACCATTGTAATTCTTCGAGCCTAAGTCTAGTTCCTTTTATTCATTAGTTCCTTTAACTTATTAGTTTAGTGCCAGTTCGTCTGTTCCTTACAAAGGAACAGACTATCATTCTCAAATAAAATAGCCAATGTTCCTTACCATCTTTACTCGTTCCTTTATAATGGAACTAGAAATAAAAACGCCTTGCTTTATTCTTCTTGTTCCAATGCTGCTCCAGTATCAATTAGGGAAACATCTTCACTTAGTCTTCAAAATCCTCACTTGATTTCTTCCTTGACTTAGTATTCTCTTTGTTCCTTTCAATGATACCTTAAAATTCATACACTTAAATAACTCATTAGTCCACTACTTAGTTTGCATCTTTGTTCCTTTGTCATCATCAGAACTAGGGTTTAACAAAACACAAGTAGCATGAGGAGGAAGATTGAAACAGAGCGGCAGCAGCAACGCCCACAACAACAGTAGCGGCAGCAGCCACGAACAGATGCGGTTTGGTGGCACGAAACAGAGCAACGAGCACTAGTAGAAAACAGACTCATTTCTTGTATTTTCTTGTAATTTCTATTCAAATTTGCGTTCCTCACTCATTTCATTCTTGTACTTCTTTCGTTGTTTCGATTCAGATTAATGCATTCATGGTTTTGTTCTTGTATTTCTTGTTTGTATGTAAAATTACTGTGCGTGTATTTTTTTGTAATAAAATTACCTGATTCAGATTAATGCATCCTTTTGTTCTTGTATTTCTTGTATTCATGATTCAGATTAATGCATCCATTCGTGTATTTTTTTTAAAAATAAAATTACCAATTTGCGTTGCACATTCAATACTATGCGACGTAGGTTCTATTTTTTTTCATAATAAAATTACCCGATTTGCGTCGCACCCTGTGCAATGTGCGACGCAAATTCCGCTTGTAGTGTGTAGTTTGTGGACTGTGAAGAGCAATTTGCGTTACACCGTATACAACGTGCGACGCAAATAGCTAAAATATATGCGTCGTTTCCGCATACGACGCAGATCGTTAATAGGTCATCTGCGTCGAGACCTGTGCCGTCGGACCCATTTCCGGCGCAAATAGGGGTCCCAGGTCCGACGCAAATCAACGTTTTTCTACTAGTGCCTGTTGTTCACTTTCTTCAGTTTTGAGGCAATGACCAAAGTTTCTGAACTAGACCACTCTTCTGGTCCATTTAGAGGCTCTAACAAGCAGTCATATCCTTTCAAATACACTTGTTTTATGAATAGTTGGTTAACATATTACTCTGGTTGGTCAACTTTGTTCCAAATTACAACTACTCCATGTTTGCAAGGAATCTCACTTACTTGTCATCCATTACAGCTCCAAGTTCTATCATCCAAATTCACCACATATTTTGTTTGTGTTGCCCTTTCCCTCACCCCATAAGAGAACCCCCCATCCCAGAAGGCATTCCATCCACTAGCAAAAATCTTGTGCTTTTTAACTTACTGTTGTATTCTTGGACACAACAACATCTCTTTCTTACCTATTTCATCATTCTTCTTGTGCAGTCTCTCCATTAACCCCTCCATGGTGTCCCCCAACATAGTGATCATAGGTTTATGCTTTCAGTTCAATATGTAGACATTGAGAACTTCACTCATGTTGTTATACACACTATCACAACAAGGAATAGGAGTGTAGAAAACTCTACACCATTTCTTGTAGTTTCTATTTAGAAGATCATCAGCAACTGCAATAGATATCTTCCTCATCTCTTCTATGTTAGATAAAAATTCATTTTATGTGGTGCTCTTTGCTATGATACAAAACCGCTTCCTGTACTCTAGACCATCACCAAACACCCTTCTAAAGTTACTGTAGACATGCCTAGCACATACCCTGGTCTCAGCCTGTGGAAACACATTTGATACAAATGTCAATAAACCCTTCTGCTGACCAGACATGAAAGTGTAACCAACACCTTCATTTGTTCTCAAATCCTCCCCTAAAAGTGGCAAAAACCATGTCGAACTAGAAGTAGATTCAACCTCCACTACTGCCCATGTAATTGGGAACATTTGGTTGTTCCCATCTCTCCCAACAACAACTAAAAGTTGTCCACTATATAAGGTCCTTTTAAGAAACAACCATCAAGATATATAAAAGGCCTACATCCAGCTAAGAACCCCTGTTTCAGTGCCTCAAAAAAATGTAGATTCTTTGAAAAACATTACCATCTATCTTAATTATGACTGTATTTTCCCGGTTACTCCTTTGTATCTCTGCAACATACCTTGGTAGCAAGGTATATTGCTCCATATACTCGTCTACAATCAACATTTTCCCCCTCCTCCTAGCTTTGTATGTTACGACTATGCTCCCCTTAATCCCCCACTCTAGTGATACCGTCTCTATTATATGTTGTAGCCTCATGCAATCCAAGTAGCTATCATCTTTATGCTTTTGGGGGCTCTTCCACAAGTGTGATTGGGCACCAAGATTTTCACCATAAATTTTCTCTTCCCCTTCTCCCATGAAGCCAAAATCCTCTAAGGATAACCTTTATTCTTGTGGATGCATCTAGCCCCTACCCTGTTGTAATCATTCCTAGTGAATGGTATGTCTCTTCCAATCTCAATTGCGTAGTTAATTATTGCTTTTCTTAAAGCCTTTGCATTTTCAAAATGTTGACGTACATAAAACTTAAAGTCAACTTCAATATCCCCTCCATCTACCCCTTTGCTAGAACTATGTGTCTTTTTTCTTGAAGCTGGACCTTCTAAGTACCCATAGTCATCATCTTCATCTTCACTAGGATTGTCAAGATCACTATCCCCTTCAAACTCACTTCCAAACAAACTCTCAGTCAAGCCCTTACTCTATTCAACAGCTCTACTTCTTCCTCATAAGGCTGTTGCTCTTTTTTTTTTTTAATCTTCACTCACTTTGGTTTTAGCAGTAACAAATTCATCATCACCCTCGTCTATGCCTTATGTATAATAGTCTATATCTACATGGGTATCATTTCTAGTATGGGCAGTATTTTCAGGGACCAATGTTTCATCTACAACACACAACAATTGCACAAATGACCCTTGACCACACTGACTTGACCCAACTCCACTCCTATGGTTACTCCCAAATGGCCTAACACTCCCATATTCTATGTACACATGTACAAGCTTATACAGTAATATCAGTGCTAAAAATGGATCAAATATTTGCTTAGCATAGTCCAAGTACCTCATTCCAGTACTAAAATCTTTCATAGGATCAAGAAAATAAATCTTAATAATATCATTGTAATCCAAGTTCTCTATGATTTGTTTTACATATGAAGCATCTAACATTATCAGGTAAGTTCTCATATAAACTTACTTGAGCACCATCATATCTCATGTCACCATTAACAAACCATTCTCCACCATGGTGCACAGTCATGCAAGGTTCCAAATCCATACAATATGTCATACACTAGTGGAAGAAATCCCATTTAATGCGGTTAAAATCGACCTTACTGATGCAATTTTGGTCCGCATTAAATGGGCTCGCAACATATCTCATTCATTTACTGATGCGGTTCTGAAGGAAAATCGCATTAGTTAATCATATCAACTTATGCGATTTTCACCTAAAACCCCATTAGATTGTTAGGCATGTAGCTTGCAAGTCTGCAATACATTTTAATTTCTTAAATTTCATGCCTCACCTCACCTTGTGGCTTATACATAGGAAACAATCCAAATTAATATACAAGTTCTAACATATAAAAATTATCAGATTCTAAAAAATTCTAACATATATACAAATTCTAATATATTCTAACAATCCAAAATAATGTACAAATTCTAACATATTCTAGCATACACAAATTATCAACTATACTCAAAATTTTTAACCAAAAAAAAAGAACTGTAGTCAAATTTCAACAAATATACAAATTTTCATCCATAAAAGCCATAAAACACTTTTAATAATGAAAATAAATAGCAAAAGAACGTAGATACAAAAATCTACAGAAATAATAACTTGAAACAATATGTGATTTTTGGGTCATAATCACAAGAACGGCCAAACAAAAAAAAAAAAAAAAAATGAAACACATTTACATCGACACGTTATGATCACAAGAATGGCCGAAGAAACAAAGAATCAAACGAACATGGAAGTGAAAAAATCGAAACGAAAATGGAAGCCAAAAAAATGAAAAAAAAACCTACACCCAAAACAAGATCCAAAACTAAATCCTAAATAAAACAAAAATACTCCGGTAAAAAAAAAAGATAAACGAAAAAACGAAAAAAAACAATCTCCAAAACCAGATCTAAAAATTAAATCCCATAAAAACTCAAACAAACCCAATTTCTTGTGTGTCGCTAATGGTGGGCGTTTTGCTGATGGTGGGCGTTTCGCTGATGGAGGGAATTTATCGGTGTTGTGATTCGTCGATGGTGGCTTGAGTTCGTCGGTGGGATCGAAGAAGATTCTTCGGAAGTGAATTGAATTCGTAGGAGGTGAATTGAATTCGGTGGTGGTGGGTAGTGGGATCGAAGAAGACTTGTTGGTGGTGACGTGGACTCTTCGGTGGTGAAGTGGACTCGTTGATGGTGAGAGGATGAGAGAGGGAAGAGGAAATTCGTGGGCTAGAAGATGAGAGAGAGGAAAGAGTGATAGAAGAAAGGAAAGGGTTTTTATGGCTGAGAGGATGAGAGAGGGAAGATGGGTAGAAGAAAGGGGAGAGGGATTAAGGTTTAATTTTGTGCGCGTTCAATGTGGCCTGGGCCTCAGCGTCTTTCATGTGGGCCACACGAATTTGGAATTGGGCGAACTTTTTAAGCAAAAATATAATTGATTTTCTGATGCGGTCCAACAAACCGCATCAGATTTTTTTAAAACTGCAGCGGTTTTTAAAATTTGATGCGGTCCACAAGAGGACCACATCAAATTTTTCTGCGAACGTTTCCTCCCATTTTTTGTTGCTTTTCAAATGCGGTTTTACAAAAACCGCATCTGTTACTAAGTAACATACAAGGTGTTTTCTACCAGTGATACAAATATTTATATATTAATTTAAGTGCAAGGAATGGTGAAATAATGATACTATATTCTAAGTGCAATGACTGTTGAAACAAGGCTTGAAAATACTTAACTACTTTCATATATAACAATAAAATTCATTCATTCAAAAGTGGTAGGCTCCAACCAATTGCATAACCAACATACTAATTTTTTTGGAGCCTACATTCTTATCAACACCAAAATGAATATTAGTAGCGACAACTACCCTAAATAAAGCTAGTGACCGTCACATTCTCCCCTAATACCCATAAACTAAATACAGCTATGACTGAGCTTCCTTGCATCAACCACCATTAACCTACCCACCAAAAAACTACCTCAAGAACCCAACAATCTTCAACTTTCATCCTTGAACAACAGGGGGAATTCATCAAAGTAGACAGTCATGTCTTTGTTAAGCTACACATGGAGGTCTCTCCCATTGTTTTATCGTATATCATTCAAAATCCAAGTCTCTGTTTTCCTACACTCATTATGCCACACAACACCACCATATACCCAGAGTCTCCACCACCACCTCCACTTCTTACATGTTTGCTCAACCATCATTCGATCCTCCCACATTAGCCTATTGAAAATGTTGGTGACAAGAATGTACTGGTCTGAACATAGTGGGTGTACATGCTATAACGCTTCCATACCTAGTCCAAATCATTTTTTTAAATTTAACTTTCATCATTGTTAAAATATGGAGTTAATTACAAACCCAATTATTCACAAATATGTTCTAAATACAAAATATAAGCACAAATAACAACTAAAATTTATTGTTTGTTCAAAACCCTAACCCCAATTAGGAAAAAATCAATTTCTAAATTTACCCTAATTATCAAATCCTAAACGTAATTAACAACATTAAACCAACAAATCCACCAAAATTAGGTTAAACTAGTTCCAAAAAATAACTTTTTAACAAGAAACTATGCGTGCAAAGTTAAAAACGAACATTACTTTTACTCCACCAAACACAACAACCAAAAAGGAAAAAAGTACCACCAAAAGACACATGAAAAATTGTTAAACAATTGAGTAAATGAAGAATATACCTTGTTTAGAAGTCTCAGTTATTCTTGAAAATTTTCTTGGTTGTGATGTTGGCCACATGCTATGTTAAAATATGGAGTAAATGAATAAAACAAAGATAGCAGTGAATAAAATAAAGAGTGAGAAGGAAGTAAGTTATAAGTCCAATGAAGGAAGACAGGGAGTTAATAAAACCCGCCAAAAATACCGCCCAAATGATGATAATGATTAGGCGGTGGTTCGTGTCCCACATGCGCCTAGAAAAACGTATCAAACGACGCATTTAACAGATTTTTCCCAAAAAGTAACGGACGTCCAAAATGAGTATCCAAACTGGAACTTTTGAAGGTTGACTACCCAAACTAGAACAAAATACAAAGTTTAGTACCCAGTTGTGTACTTAACTCATTGACAAATTATGTCAAGGAAATCATCCTCAAGAAGGGTTTATGAATGATTCTATCACATCCACCTTTATTTATGTAAATGGATATAAGGTTTTTATCCTTTTTTAAGATCGATTTCTTGGACGAAATCTATCAATTGATATATATTTAAAGAGATTTAGGTTATTTAAAATAAATAAACTTATAAGGTGGTTATTTTAAAAAATAAACTTATAAGGTGGTTATCTTGAAAAATATTATTTTAAAAGGTGTTAAAAATAAAAAAAATCCTTTACACTATTCACAACTTTTACTAGGTCATCTTTGGTTATTTATAGTTAAAGAAAAACATATTAGGATCTTGTTATAATTATGTCAATGCACATTTTCCAAATTAAATATGTACTTTTTATAATTTTTACTTATCGGTAATTAAAGATATTAATGGTTCAAATTATGCATTAACAAGTGTGAAAGTCAAAAGGTTTCAAGTAAAAAGAAACAGATGAAGTATATATGTTAGCAATGATAATGCGAAAATAACACTAAAACCAACAATAAGGTTTAAAATGGAAATCCAAGAATTGGGAGAAAATCACGAATTAATACACTAGAACTTTCAGTGACGTGTATGATACAATCACTTACAAGACTTCCAAGATCTCTCGATCTAAACTAATCACACTACAACCAAAATTCCCTAGACCTGAGCTCTAACCTTGTTTACCTGAACACCTCAAATCTTCGCTTCTTTAATCTCTCCATAGCTGCTATTCCCATGCCATAACTTATATTTATAACCAACTAGAAATAATTGATAGTGTGTCACACACCTAAAACAAATTAAATAACCTAAATAATCCTCCTAATAATGTAATATGGTAAGTTAGGGTCGATCCCAAACAGAGAAAGTTGTTCTATGATTAGCTCTTAGATAATGGTAAGACTAAAGGATGTTAATATCGATGATGGTCGAATAAACTATACTAATCAGTCTATATATCTAATTATTTAGAATTAAGTATTCTCACGAGCATGAAATAAAACAATAATTCATACCCAATTTAATCAATTAAATGTTAAAAAAGGAAAAGTACACCCTAGAAAATACTATAAACCTATTAGACCTAGTGCATCACCTTGGGGAGCTCTTGTGTTGTTTGTGAAGAAGAAAGATGGGAGTATGAGATTGTGTATCTACTATAAGGAGTTGAACAATGTAATGTTTGATCAGTTTAGGATAGATGACCTGTTTGATCAGTTAAATGGGGCGACCTGTTCTCACATATCCATTTGCGTTTGGGGTATCACCAGTTGAGGGTAGCTGATAAGGATATACCTAACACTGCATTTAGGACGCGTTATGGTCATTATGTCGTTTGGATTGACTAATGCTCCTGCCATATTTATGGATTTGGTGAATAGGATATTCCATGAGTTCTTAGATAAGTTTGATGTGGTATTCATCGATGATCTTCTGATTTATTCAAAGTGTAAGTTTCGTTTCGAGAAAGTAGTATTTTTGGGTCATTATGTGTATATAGAAGGAGTATCTATGGATCTTGCTAAGATTCAAGCTATTAGTGAGTAGGCCTACTCCAAAGAATGTGTCAGATATCAGGAGTTTTCTGGGTTTAGCTGGCTATTATAGGAGATTTATGAGAGATTTCTCGAAGATAAAAAGGTCAATGACAATTTGATGAAGAAAGAGTCAAAATTCAAGTGGAGTAGAAGTGCGACGAAGCTTTCCATATTTTAAAGGAGCGTTTAACCTCTACACCCGTTTTGACCCTGCCTGATGGAAACGAGGGGTTTGAGGTGTATAGTGATGCTTCAAAGAATGGTGTGGGATGTGTTTAGTTGCAGAATGGAAAGGTGATCGCATATGCATCGCCTCAGTTGAAACCGTATGAGGCTAATTAAATCATCAAACTATAACTTTTAAATATAATCATATTAAAACAAACACTTAAAAATTACAAACTTTGCATTAAAATAAAACTTGAGAAGGAAGAAATAACCAACAAAGAAGAGGAGAAGAGGGACACGCTGCACTAGGTGGCGGCGTCACAAGCGACGCGGCAACAGGTTGCTGGCGGTCGGCTGTGGTGGACAAACGGCGAGGAGGGGCGAAGACCGAAGAGGAAGAGATTGAGAGAAAGAAAAGAGTGAGAAGAAATAGAAGAGGAGGGCCGAAAGTGAGGAGGGAAGAGAGAGAAAAATAAAGTGTGGGAATTTCGAGATTTTGAGGGTTTATATAGTTTCCCCCTTTTGAGATTAGGAAAAGGTGATTGGGGTAATACAAATGTTTAATGATTAATGAGTTGGATGGTTGGGTGTCCAAATCCAATTTAAAAATTCTTTTCACAACCCAAAAAGTTTTTTAACCTTTTCAAAAATATTTCAAACTATGACTAACTAAAATGTTTGACTTGTTTAAATCAGTAAAATAATTCCTTTAACTTTTAAATAGTCAACCTTTAAATAAATAAGTTGTATAAATGCTAAAGCATACTAAAAAATATATAAATATACATTAAAATATATTAATAAAATTTACAAATTTACGGGAGATTACAGTCTACCCCTTTTAAAAGAAGTTTCATCTCGAAACTTGGCACAAAAACTCACACATTTTCAAAAGTTTTTACCTCAACTTCCAGTTGAGAAATAATTATGTAACTTATTTGCATACTTTTACAAACTTTAAAATCACTCGTGTTCCTCATGAACACATCTTCCGTGCGGAGAATCTATTTATTTTGCACCAACACGTGGAAATCACTAAAATAAACATAAAAATATCATAAGATAACGTAAATATCGCGAATTTCTATCGCATTCTACCCCCTTAAAGAAAAAGAGTTACGTCCTCGTAACTCACCTCAAGGATATAACTCAGGATAGTTCTTTTTCATTTCTTCTTCGGCTTCCCACATTGCCTCTTCATACTCATTGTTAGACCAAAGCACTTTCATGATATCTACATCCTTATTGCGTGTACTATCACTAGGGGAAAAAAAAAGAAGGGATGCGCTTTCTTCAAAACGCAGCCCTTCTTTATTGTAGGGCTGCGTTTTTTTAAAAAAGCGTAGCCCTTCTGACTGTAAGAAGGGCTGCGTTTTTTTGACAAGCGCAGCCCTTCTGAGTGAAGGGCTGCGCTTGTAAAAAAAAACGCAGCCTATATGATTTTTTTTAAAAAAATAAAATTAAAATGTATTTATATGGCTGCGCTCACGCCCTTCCTTCTCTCTCATTAAATTCTCTCTCCTCTCCACAACAACATAATCTCTCATTAAATTCTCTCTCCTCTATTCTCACGCCCTTCCTTCTCCCTCCTCTCTCATGCCCTTCCTTCTCCCTCATTAAATTCTCTCTCTTCTCCACAACAACAAATATCAGATCTACAATTTGTTGATTTTTCAACCCTCATTCAACTCTTCTTTCTCCAAACTTTCATTTTCTGCATTTTTTAATTCCATTTTCTCTTTCAACTCATTAGGGTTTCTTGAAAGTGCCGAGGGAAGATTCCATGGTTTCCGTCGTTGTTACCCATCGCAGATTCCGTGGTTTCTGTCGTTGTTACCCACCGCCAACACCGCCAACACCGCCACGACGAATACAAGCCACGACGAAAAAGTCACCCACCGCCAACACCGCCAATACCCGCACCAACAACAACACCCACATTTGTTGATGATTTTTCGTTTTTCAGATCTACAATTTGTTGATATTTGTTTTGATTATTTAATGTAATTTCAGATTTATAATTTTTCTCTTTTGTATTTCTGTTCATTTTTTTTATTTTTGTTCATTTTCGTTCTTGATTTTCTTATTTTCGTTCCTTTCTGTTCATTTTCATTCTTTCTTTTTTCATTTTCGTTCATTTTTTTTTTGTTCATTTTCGTCCCTTGTTTTTCAATTTTTGTTCGTTTTTTTTTATTTTCCTTCTCTCTATTTTCTGATTTCATTATACTTTTTTAGTTCCAGATCTGATTTCATTATACTTTTTTGTTTTTTAGTTTATTTAATTTCGTTTTTTAGTTCAGATGCAATAATATCATATTTTTTTCGGTTTTTGGGGTTTAAGTTATAATGTTGTAAGTGTGGGTTATGGTGTGTAGGCAATTTCCAGTTGAACAATTTTTGTTGCATACTATATACTTCGTCCGTTTTTTTAGTAGTTGCCTTAGTTTAGTTGCTGTTTTATTATCTCTGTTAGGTTTGTTTATTTGTATAATAATTCTATTGAAATGTGCGATTCTTACAGAAAAACTTGGTCAATTGTAGCTTCAAACGAGTTAATTGTGCTTTTTGCTTTTGTTGTAAGATATATTTTTGTTTTGGATTGTTTAAACAATATGAGTAGATATATTTAGGAGTAAAAAAATGCAAAAAAACTTTTTTTTTTGGGTTAGAAGGGCTGCGCTCTTTAGGTAAAAGCGCAGCCCTTCATGCTTAGAAGGGCTGCTCTTTTACCTAAAAAGCGCAGCCCTACTTAAAAAGTGAAGGGTTGCTATTGAAAGGGCTGCTGTCAAAAAGCGCAGCCCTAAGGGCCTTTTTTAGCACAACCCTTCTTTATTTTTCCACTAGTGTATACACCTTTTTATCAAGGGTACTCACATGTCTTTCCTCATATGAGAGACTACTATCAATTTGGATTATTTCTGTCTGAAAAACACGGCCCTTCCCAATTTTCTCGAATTGCATTAGCAAAGCCAACTTATAAGCTACCTTCCCAATTCTTTGTAAAATCTTATATGGGCCAATATACTTAGCCCTCAATTTACCCTTTTTTCCAAATCTCGTCACTCCCTTAGTTGGTGATACTTTCAAAAACACTTTACACCCACAGTGAATTCATCTTCTTTTCGCTTTAAGTCAACATAACTCTTCTGCCTCTCTTGAGCAGCTTGCATTCTAGCCTGAATCAACTTCACATTCTTAACAGTCTCCTCAATGAATTTTGTTCCCAATACTATATTCTCGCTAAAATCATTCAGCAAATGCGACCTCTACACTTCCTTCCATAATTTAAATTGCCTCAAAAGGAGCCATGTTGATGCTCGCATGATAACTATTGTGATTCGAAAACTCGTTCAAGTCTAATTGATCTTCCCAACTACCGTGGAAGTCAATTGCGCACGCTCTCAACGTATCTGCAACGAATGAAGGAAGGTTATAGATTAAAAGTCAGAATTAATCTTGGGTTGTAAGTTGTTGATCATCTAGGATAAAAATGGAAGTTATGATTGTTTGATGATTATATTATCTGTCCTACTTGTGAGTCATAACAAGTGAATAAATTAGGAGAAATTCACAATAGTGGGCTCAACTATTACCCATTTTCTTTTGTAAGTCTCAACTATGGATTATTCCGTGTAGGTCTTTGTCACTTGCTGAAAGTGTTCGAAGATGGTAAATATTAAAAAATCTTATCTTCTAAACCGGTTATAAGTAACTCGGGACTTATGAAAATCAAAATATAGTAAACTTGGGACCTGTCGAAAATAATCCATAGTTGGGACTTATAAAAGAAAATGGGTAATAGTTGGGCTCTCTCTTGTGAATTTTCCAATAAATTATTAATCATGTAAAGTAAAACATGGATAATAATAGCTTTAGACTTGTGCACGTCTGGAATGTTGGATAAGTATGAGTTGGAGTACATGGTGATAGCCCATGACTTTTCTTGGGACCGGATTGATAATCATGTCCTATTTTTATTTTAAAGGTTATTCGATGTCGTAAGTCAAGGTAATACGGAGCCGCACCGTATTTCATCTTTTACAATGAACACTGGTTTTGCTTTAGACAACTTATTTCATTGACTATTCCATCTAAATTAATTAATCTATTAGTTGTGAGTTTTAGTTCATTAAAAGCAGTATGCAATGTTATTTTAGTATTATTTATCCCTCCTTATTATTTATTAATATCATGTTAGGATTGTTTATTTATTATGTAATACTCAACTTTGCTTATTATTCCGTGTCTTGTGTGTATGTGTTAGATCATGGATATGCCTTATTGATTATATGATGACTCATTTGGTGAGCAATTTCTAAGGAGCAATAGTGCATCGTCCATTACAGGTTTGAAGGTGATGCATCATGGATTCGGGATTGGAGAGCTTGTATTGACTATATATTTTCTTTGACTTTATACTTTTCATCTTTGACTATTGTCGTTGACTTTGACTTCTGAAATTGACTTTGGCTTTTGCTGGTTTGACTTTCTAAGTTGACTTTTTGGTTGACTTAAGTTTTATTTCTAAAGTTTATTTATTAGGAAAAATTGTCAAGAATAAGTCAACCTTTGCGTTGACCGCTTTTAACAAGTCAACCTTCCTTTATTCCAGTAGCAAGTAAAGCTTATACATGAATTAACTTTTAACAAGTTTTTTTACTTATGACCTGAACAACCCCCTACAATTTTGTTCAGTTTTAACAGGTGTGTATTCTAGAACTCATTAAATTGTTCTCTAGGACATATTTGCACTGCTTGAATTTTATAAAAGTTCCGTAAGAAACTTAAAACTGAACAAAATTGTAGGGGTTGTTCAGGTCATAAGTAAAAAAACTCATTAAAATCTAATTCATGTACAAGCTTTATTTACTACTGGAATAAATGAAGGTTGACTTGTCAAAAGCGGTCAACGCAAAGGTTGACTTATTCTTGACAATTTTTCCTATTTATTATGTTTTCCGCTACAAAATTTTGAATGAGCCGATACATTATCGCGCAGGGGATAATACTTTGATAATTCTCTAAGTTTTATATTAAAAAGGTATTTTGGAAAATAGAGAATTGTCCTTGTGTTACATCAAGGGTCATTAAAACTACTAAATGAAGGTTTAGTTGGGAATTTGGGATTTCAAATATCATTAGCGTTCATCTTCATTCATACATTCTATGGGTAATGTGTAGAAAACTTAAAAAAACTCAAGGATACAATGTAGAATAAAAAAAACATTAGAGGTACAACGTAAAATTTTAAAAACACAAGGGTATATTATCGAAAAACCCATTAAAATGAAAATTCTGAGCTATTGTCTATAAGTTTTTGGAGGTGAAGCTCTTAGAAATTTGGGAGCTGATGCATCTATTGCACTTAGTTTTGTATTATAGATTTGTAAATGTTTTGACTTGCACTTTAGCCAGGTATGTTCTCATTTTAGCGTATCTCTAGTCTTTATATATCGAATTTATTCTTATAGTGGCTAGGCAGCTGACGAGCTGTGTAAGTGAATTAGAAGTGGCTATTGGCTTATCCTGTCCTGTTATATTGTCATGCTTTATGATTAAGTAAGAGATGGCCAATTTATTAGCTCATAGGACAAATTGGTTGGTTGTGCAAGCTGCTCGTAGCGCTTAATTGCTTGATATGTCTTCTCTGTAGAGTGTAGCCACAATCTGTGTTTTGGAGGTTGTGGTAAGCTGTTCTCTTTACTCTATTATGTTGCATTTGTGCTCAATTGGGTTCTTGAACTGCAAAGTTGAGGCCATTCTCCTCAATTATCTGCATCCGGACAGTGAACTTCAAGACTTCACTTCGCAAGTGATGGACATGCTTCGAGTGGATAGTGGATACATCAGTTGATGCACAAGCTCTGGTAGTCTTTTTCAAACTTGGAATCGGAATCGGCATTTAGAGATTGAGGATGCATCTCTATAATGCATGGCTTCCACCTCCAAATTCCAATCATGAAGAGAGCAAGAAAGAGAGAAGGAACTATTCACTAGGGTCCTCTCTTTGCTCAAGGATTCCTATCATTCCCAATATCATGATTTCGTCTACTCCACTCTCAAATGGATTTCTGTGCGTGACCGCTCAGTTTTATTTTTCCGAATTCTATTCTTAATTGATATAATATGTTACTCCATTTTTATTGCTTAACTACTGCTCATACTCATTCAGTACAATTTCGATACCCTTACCTTGTTTTTTACTTGATATAATTATCATATCATTCTCTGCATCAATCTTATGCTTCTGGAATTACTTGATTCCCAATAGCACTATAGCAATTAGCAGTAGCCAGGTGAATATGTTCCATTCATATTCACTATATCAGCTCATTATTGACTTCCTTAAGGGATATAGTAACCTCATTGTTTTGCTGCAGTTTCATTAGGCCAAAAGTCAGTTGTCTTTTGAGGATGTTGCCCCTCTTGTTCAATTAAGAGTCCATATTTTTATGCATCTCGCGGCAAACTCTATGCACATTGTTGGAACCCAAGGTGACACTCAAGAAGGGGGGATTGAATTGAGTGACAAAATCTGATCGATTTTCGTAAAATCTCTGTTATCGCACAGTGCCAGACACTGTGTGAAACGCTCGTAAATTTCTGTTTTGAGTTTTTGCGAAAATAAAAACTAAAACAATATTAAATCAATACTCAAACTCAAGATATAACGTGGTTCAATCTCACCTTTGAGATCTACGTCCACCAGAAACAAAAACTCTTTTATTTCTTTGAATCGTAAAATATCAACCTCTTGATACAATAAGATTTCCCTCACTACTAACTCTAGTAGTGACCCCCAACACTTAACTCTAAGTGTTGACACTCTCTATAATGGTGAAATTACAGAAAGAACACGATCCTCAATTGTGTGCTTCTTAGTCAAGCAATTTTGAGGACAATTACAATCGTTGGATAGTTACTTAAACTGACTCGAACAGTGCTATGCTCTGTGCCTTAGGAAACTGTTTTCAGCTCTTAATATTTTCGGTTTTTCTCTCTGAAAACATGAGATCTAAAAGTGAATTATAAAACCCTTTTATAGTACATAATTTGGACGAAAATCCTTCAAAATATATTTATCTTTTACTCCTTAATTTAAGGGATAAAACTTTCCTTTTAAGAAAAACAACTTTATCTTTTCTCATCTTTATCTTTAATTCTAAAGGGATAAGTTTTCCTTAAATCCATGTTTATCTATATCTTTAATAACCAATAGATTTTCTTTTTATCTCATACTCTTTTATTCTAAAAAGTATTTTCGAAAATCTTATTTTTATAAAACCAGTTTTATAAAACACGTTATTCAAAAACACGTTTTCTTTAAAAAAACTTTTACACGTTTTAATAAAATTACGTTTTATAAAACACGTTTTTTCCTTAAAAATTCTTTTATAAAAATCTTTTATCAATTCACGTTTTTTAAACTTTGTTTTATTTCAAAAACTAATTTCCTTTTATATAGTTATATAACATTAACATAATTATATATTTTCTTAACTCTAAGAAAATAATAATTATACTAACTTTATATTACTATTTTTGACACATAGCATATCACTTAATTCAAGTATATTACATTTTTACACAAAGTAACCATACTTAGAAATAATAACTTTGACTTCAATCTTGAATCTTCATTTCTTCAAAGTCTTCACTTGTTTATTCCTTTCTCAATCATCTGTTGCAAACTTTCATACTATAACATATTATATTAATTTTCATCATCAAAATAACACGTATATGCACAACAAATTCCCCCTTTTTGATGATGACAAACCATAAATATAATATTGTTAGATAATCCCTTGTTCCCCCTCAAAGTATGCATCATTAATCACATTAGAGAAAGTAACATAATATCATTCACATACAAGTAACTTGGTAACCAAGATCATTTCATTCAATAGTCTAAGTATTATACCCATCTTCCCCCTTTTGACATTATCAAAAAGGAGATCATCAACATGTTTAGCAAGTCAAAGTGAGATATAGTCAGTAAAATAATTCAAGTAGCTCAAGCAATAAATACTAAGGATGCTGGTGCTATGTCATAATCCAACTCACAATCCGAAGTCATTAAGCAAAAATATAATCCAACTCACAATCCGAATTTATGAAGCAAGAAATAATCATGAAGGATCATGGTTAGTAGCTAAGAATGTAGGATGGAGATAGGTAATGCAAGCTTAAAGATTTGAAATGGCAATTGGATCAACAAGTGCTTAAACCCTTTTTCACATTTTCAACTTTCGCAAATAAACATCCTAAGACTTTCTTCACTGTGGCACTGTGTGTGCCACTGTGTGAGCCACTGAACAATCTATTTCCTTTCAAATATAACTAATCTTCGGATATACGGGAATCCAAAATAATGATTTTCAAACCTTTGATAATATTTTTTTTTCATCTAGAAATTGAACTCTAAGATTTATCTAGCACAAGTGTCTTACTCTTCTTTTCTTTTCTTCTCTCTCTCTTTTTTTTTTTAATTTTTTTTTAAAGAGAGTCAGACCATACAATATTACTAGAGTCAATCAATAAGATATCAAAGGTGAAATAAGTTAATTCGAACCTCATTTTCTTCTAGATACATCTCATGGCACTGTGCCCCGCACAGTATGAAACAATACTTTCATTCTTTCAAGCATTAGTGTTTCTTCCAACCTTTTCATGTTCCCCCTTAACTAATGCGTTTTCTTCTTTCACCATCTTATAAATATGTCTATGCTCCATATACCATGAATCAAGATTAAAAGCACTTGTAGAACTTTGGATGAATGTGTGAAGAAAAGAAGGATAATAATAGGGAAATGAAGATAAGGTGAGATATATAAAAAAAATGATGAGACACAAATGTCAAATTCATGAATAGAAAATCAGAATATTGGGCTAAAAATCAAGCTCGCTATAGGAGAAAGAATTAGCATTTCATAGCTCAAAAATTCGGCAACTTAGGATCATATAGCTTATTAGTTCGGCAACTTAGGATCATGACATTAGGACAACATCATTAGACCATTACGAGTCCTTTTATATCAAGTGGACATTTACTCACAAAGCTTCACCAAGACATGCATCAATAACACTCTAATTAACATATTCAAAGGAGGACAATAGGCATAATATTCAACTAATTTCCAGAAATTAATCCCAAAACCACAAGTTATCTTGTAAAAAGTTCATGCATGACATTCAACATAATTACCTTGATCACATAATTACTTTTCAAACCACTTACCACCATCACATTCTCTATGGAGTGTGTTAAAGATTTGCCGACATTTCAAATACCAATTTATCCCTTTTTATTAGTGCTACATATAACACATCCTCCATGGTAGGCTACTAGTGAGAGGAATTGAGATTTATCACTAGTCATATGTCTTGAACAACCTTTGTCAAGATACTATAGGCTGCTTCCTCTCACATTTGCCTGCAAAAGAATCACTTGTTAGTTTTAGGAACCCAGATTTGTTTGGGTCCCTTTTTCTTAACTGAGCATCAAGTATGTCTTTCCTAACCCAGATTTGAGTAACACGTTTGATATTCTTTGCAATTCGATTTTTCTTTTTGTTGCAGTCGTCAATTAGATGACCATTATTTCCACAAAAATTGCAAATTAGATATTCAGGAAGGCCCACATATTTTCTCTTTCGGAAGTCTCTTTTAACCTTTTCAAGATCTTCTTTTAACTTAGCATCACTAGGCAGCATTGAAGGAACAACACTAGATTCCTTTCTTGAATTTTTAAGTTCAGTCAATTCGTTATTTAGTGTTTCAATCTGTTTTTCAAGACATGTTTTTTCAGTTTCACAAACAGTGGATGGCACTGTTCGATTTTTTATATCATCAGCCAGGATTGTTTTTTTCGTGTTTTAATGTTTGTATCTCAAAGTCTTGCTCATCAATCCTTTTCAATAGTGTTTTATTTTCTTTCAATAAATCCTTATACTCTAACTCTAATCCAGTCTTTAGTTTGGTCAAATTTTTTATTTCCCTTTTCATGATATCAAAATTATCATTCATGTTTTGACAATCATCAATTACATTACCAAGTAGAGTGACAAGTTGACTTTTTGAAAGAAGATGAATTGAAGGTTTTAAAGAAGTTAGGCTTACCTTATTGTCTTCTACCTCTTCAAGAGGGTTTGAACTTTTAGCCATTAAGCATAGATGTGAGTCGTCCTTGCACAGTGTCGTCTTCAGTGTTTTCTGTACAACATTTAGACACAGTTTGGCCTCGTGGCACTGTGCCACGCTCTGATCGTCGTCAGAATTCCGAATCTCCCCAGACTGCCGCAATCATGCTTTCTTGTACTCTTTCTTCGACTGCTCTCGTTTTTCCTTAGGCTTTTCTTCATTCCACAGAGGGCATTCTTTAATCCTGTGATCAACTCACCACACTTGAAACAACCAGAGTTAGTAGCACTTTTCTTAGGTTAGAAGTAGTGCCTTTACCTTTGAAGTTTCCACTTCTCCTGAAGTTGTTGCTCCTGTTCTTTTTAAGAAATTTTGAAACTTTCTAGTTAGAGACGCTAATTCTTCATCACTTTCACTATCATCCGTTTCTACTTCAGTTTTTAAGGCCAACCCTTTATTCTTTGGTTCATTTGATTTAGGATCTAAAACAAGTTCATGGGTCATTAAAGAACCAATTAGTTGTTCTAGTGAGAGTTTTGTTAGATCTTTAGCCTCTTGAATAGCTGTTTTGGGAAGCATTTATTAGTCAAACTTCTTAACACTTTTCTAACTAAATCTTCAGAAGAATAGATTTTTCCTAAGGATCTTAGTTCATTAGTTATTAGTGTGAATCTGGTAAACATATCTTTAATAGATTCGCCTTATTCATGTGAACAATTCATGGACTAGTAAATCTATCCTAGACTGTTTTACCTCATTTGTACCTTCATGGGCCAATTCCAGTGTGTCCCAAATTTCCTTAGCAGTAGTACAAGCCGAGATCCTTGAGTATTCATTAGGTCCAATTCCATATTGGAGAATACTCATAGCTTTGAAGTTTTTTTCGGCTTTTGCATAGTCAACTGAGTTGTAATCATCTTCGTCCTTGTCAATCAAGTTTCCTTCAGTATTCTTTACTTGGATTAGTATAGGTCCTGTTCTTATGATTCTCCAACACTCATAGTCTGAGCCTTGAATGTAGATCCTCATTCTTGCTTTCCACCATCCGTAATCTTCTCCATTGAAAATTGGACACTTGGAGTGTCTGTCTCGAGAGTCATCTTGCATATTCATGATTTCTATTCTCTAGATGTTAGTCTTACGAGAATAGCCTGCTTTGATACCACTTGTTGGAACCCAAGGTGACACTCAAGAAGGGGGGATTGAATTGAGTGACAAAATCTGATCGATTTTCGCAAGTGCCAGACACTGTGTGAAACGCTCGTAAATTTCTGTTTTGAGTTTTTGCGAAAATAAAAAACTAAAACAATATTAAATCAATACTCAAACTCAAGATATAACGTGGTTCAATCTCACCTCTGAGATCTACGTCCACCAGAAACAAAAACTCTTTTATTTCTTTGAATCGTAAAATATCAACCTCTTGATACAATAAGATTTCCCTCACTACTAACTCTAGTAGTGACCCCCAACACTTAACTCTAAGTGTTGACACTCTCTATAATGGTGAAATTACAGAAAGAACACGATCCTCAATTGTGTGCTTCTTAGTCAAGCAATTTTGAGGACAATTACAATCGTTGAGTTACTTAAACTGACTCGAACAGTGCTATGCTCTGTGCCTTAGGAAACTGTTTTCAGCTCTTAATATTTTCGGTTTTCTCTCTGAAAACATGAGATCTAAAAGTGAATTAATAAAACCCTTTTATAGTACATAATTTGGACGAAAATCCTTCAAAATATATTTATCTTTTACTCCTTAATTTAAGGGATAAAACTTTCCTTTTAAGAAAAACAAACTTTATCTTTTCTCATCTTTATCTTTAATTCTAAAAGGATAATTTTCCTTAAATCCATGTTTATCTATATCTTTAATAACCAATAGATTTTCTTTTTATCTCATACTCTTTTATTATCTAAAAAGTATTTTCGAAAATCTTATTTTTATAAAACCAGTTTTATAAAACACGTTTTCAAAAACACGTTTTCTTTAAAAAAACTTTTACACGTTTTAATAAAATTACGTTTTATAAAACACGTTTTTTCCTTAAAAATTCTTTTATAAAAATCTTTTTATCAATTCACGTTTTTAAAACTTTGTTTTATTTCAAAAACTAATTTCCTTTTATATAGTTATATAACATTAACATAATTATATATTTTTTAACTCTAAGAAAATAATAATTATCCTAACTTTATATTACATTTTTGACACATAGCATATCACTTAATTCAAGTATATTACTTTTTACACAAAGTAACCATACTTAGAAATAATAACTTTGACTTCAATCTTGAATCTTCATTTCTTCAAAGTCTTCACTTGTTTATTCCTTTCTCAATCATCTGTTGCAAACTTTCATACTATAACATATTATATTAATTTTCATCATCAAAACATAACACGTATATGCACAACACACATGGATTCTTTGAAAGATTTATGTCATCGACTTAAATGCAATTACTAATTATATATCGTAGTACGGAGATAATAAGTTCGTTTTATTGGGTCATCTATACATCTTGCTAGAGAATGCTATAGAACTTTGGGTTAGGAAATTATATACCTGAAGCCCAACATAATCGATCATATTAGGTCACACATTAAAACCTTGGATCAACAAGAAGAAACCTATAGCCCATATAGGGCCCTAGGGTGGCTGGCCAAGAGGAGTGAGAGGGGAACTATTTCTAACCTAAATATATTTATATAATGGGTTAGACAATAGAAGAAATATACTTGATATATCTTAATATTCTTCTCTCTCATATTCTATCCTAAAAGTCACATAAACTCCATAAAATAGAAGAAAAATCTATTCCTTCCAATTAACATTGGTGGAGTGTTGATCCGGGTTGGTGGATCAAGTAGAGGAATCATAATTGGGGTCTTTATCCAGGTTATACAAGCTTTGTGGAATTCACACTACAAAGGTTAATTCTAAACTTATATGTGATCCTTGATTGTATATGCATGTGATCCTGTTTTAAGTGCTTATGAATTAGATTTATGAAATTTCGCTTATAGTACTAGAATCCTATAGTGGTATCAGTTTTAGCCTCTTGCATATAGAATTTTGGTCATAATGTTTAGTTTATGTTAACTAATTTTAATTTGATTAAGGGGAAGAATTGAACTATGGATTGAATGATTAATTGAAATTGATTAAATGGAGATTTAATTACTTGCCTTTTCAAATAATTTTAATATATTGCTGCGGTTTTTTGAGAAAACCGCAGCAATATAAGCTTTTTTTAAGTATAAAACAAGTTTGTGGCTCAATTAGGGTTTAGTTCCCCCTTCTCTCCTCATAAGCCGTCCTCTCATCTCTCTCCTCACTATTCCCTTCTTTCTCCTGTACGCACGCACTGGGGTTCTCTCTCCTCACTAACCTCTCTCTCTCCTCTCCGCACTTCGCTCTCCTCTCCGGCGCTGGTGGCTCTCCTTTGGTCGTGGCTCGCCGTTCTTCATGGTTCGCCTTCTTCGTCGCTCGTCGGCCTTCGACGCTTGCCGGCCTTCGTCGCTCGCCAGCCTTCAACGCTCCCCAGCCTTCGTTGCTCGTGAATCGCACACCCCATGGTGACATTTCTGCTTCCAGCGTCGCACAAGCTATTCGTTGCTCGCCGGCCTTCGTCGAGTGGTGCTGAAAACTCGGCCGTCGCTCGTCGCTCGTGGTCTACAAATCTCGGCCGTAGCTCGTCGCTTGTGGTCTACATATCTCGGCCATCGCTCCACCACTAAACCGCAAATGGCGAAGCCTCAGCGACAGGCGAAGCAGATTGTTTTAGTTCTTTTTTTTTTTCTTAAATTTAATTCTTCGATTTTAGTTTTTTTTTTAGATTTGATTTTCTGATTTTCTTCTTGTATTATTATAATTTTTTTAGATTTAGTTTTTCGATTTAGATACTGTTGTAATTTTCATTTCGATTTTTTTGATTTATTGTTAGTTTCATTTGTTGTGATGAATGTGTTGTTATCTTTCTCTAAAGATCTGATGCTCATTTGTTATGTAATTGTGGAGTATGTGCATGGGTTATTTGCCTGGTTCTAATTTTTGAAATTTAATATCAAAATTTTTTTTTTTTTTACCTGTACCTTAACATATTGCTGCGGTTTCTAGGCCAAAACCGCAGCAATATACTTAAGTAAACAATAAAAAAAAGAAATATTGCTGCGGTTTCTAGGCCAAAACCGCAGCAATATTCTCTTATAAACTAATAACACATAATTATATTGCTGCGGTTTAGCCTAAAAATCGCAGCAATATCTGACATATATTGCTGTGGTTTAAAACCGCAGCAATATAATTAATACCTATTGCTGCGCCCTTAATTGCTGCGCGCCCCAAACCGCAGCAATAGGGCACTTTTTAACCGCAGCAAGTAGCATGTATTCTACTAGTGATAGCCCGGTATACAAAAGGATGACATAATTCCATCATTTGATTTTGAATCATTTGATGTATGTGAATCATGCTTAATGGGGAAAATGACAAAATCATCATTTACTAGAAAAGGTGAAAGGGCCAGCGATCTTTTAGGACTCATACATACAGATCAGATGTTTGTGATCCTATGAGCATAAAGGCAAGGGAATGGTTTAACTACTTCATTACCTTCACTGATGATTTGAGTAGATATGGATATATATACTTAATGAAACATAAGTTGGAATCTTTTGATCGATTCAAAGAGTTCCAAAGTGAAGTACATAATTAACTTGGTAAGACAATAAAAGCACTGCGATCCGACCGTGGTGGTGAGTATTTGAGCCAAGAATTTGATAATCATCTAAAGGGTTGTGGAAATCTTTCACAATTAACTCCACCAGGAACACCACAGTTGAATGGTGTATCTGAAAGGAGGAATCGAACATTGCTAGATGTGGTTCAATCAATGATGAGTCTTGTTGATTATCCGATTCCTTTTTGGTGATACGCGTTCGAAACTGTTGCACACACTAAATAGGAGCCCGTCAAAGGTTGTAGAAAAGACTTCATATGAGTTATGGAATAGAAAATCTCCAAACTTGTCTTTTCTTAAAATCTGGGGATGTGAGGTCTATGTAAAGCGGTTACTATCAGACAAACTTGCACCAAAGTCAGATAAATGTCTCTTTGTGGGATACCCAAAAGAGACAAGGGGTTATTACTTCTATAACCGTCTAGAGAACAAAGTGTTTGTTGCTCGTGATGGTGTCTTTCTTGAAAAGGAATTGGTTTCTAGAAAGACAAGTGGGAGTAAAATAACACTCGAAGAAATTTGATATTAACAACAATGGGGACGTGGCTCACACCATGTCAGTGACGGCCCGACAAGACGAAAGTCATGTTCAGGACATGACGTATTCAACGCGTGAACCTCCTACCGTCCCACTTGAACTTGATTCAAGCGAATATCTTCAAACTGTTGAAGAAAACATTTCTCTTGATGCTCAAGTCCCGCGTAGGTCTAGTAGATCAAGGATTCCAAACAAGATGTTGGTTGATTTCCTATTGACTGAAAATTTGGAATTTATGATTTTGGAAAATTCAGAACCTACTACCTACAAACAAGCTTTGACGAGCCCAAACTCTGAGAAATGGCTTGAGGCCATGAAATCCGATTAGACTCCATGACTGAGAATAAAGTTTGGACACTGGTTGACTTGCCTGATGTGGTTAGCCCTATTGGATGCAAATGTGTGTTTAAATTGAAAACAGACAAAGATGGAAAAGTCTATGTCTACGAAGCACGACTGGTTGCAAAGAGATTTAGGCAAATTCATGGTATAGACTATGATGAGACCTTTTCTTCAGTAACAATGCTTAAATCAATTCGGATACTTTTAGCGATTGCTGCATCTTACGATTACGAAATTTGGCAGATGGATGTCAAAACCGCATTCTTGAATGGGTTCTTGTTTGAGGATGTGTACATGACACAACCTAAAGGTTTTGAGGATCTAGAAAATCCTAAAAGGGTTTGAAAGCTTTAGAGATCCATTTATGGATTGAAGCAGGCATCTCGGAGCTGGAATCTTCGGTTTGATGAGGCAATCAAACAATTTGGTTTTACCGAAAGCGAAGAAGAATCTTGTGTTTACAAGAAGTTTCGTGGGAGTAGCTTAGTCTTCTTGGTTATGTATATGGATGACATACTACTGATGGGAAATGACATACCAATGCTTGAGTCAGTCAAGGAATGGTTAAAAAGTTATTTCTCTATGAAGGGCCTGGGAGAAGCTGAGTACATATTGGGAATCAAAATCCTTAGAGATAGGTCTCGAAGGATGATTGGGCTAAGTCAAGAAACTTATATTGATAAGGTTCTTGCAAGGTTCAACATGGAAAACTCAAAGAGAGGTTTCGTTCCCATGTCACATGGCATATTGCTTAGCAAGAGTCAGTGCCCGTCTGAGCTTGATGAGTTAAAGCGAATGAGTAGCATTCCCTATGCTTCGGCTATAGGATCTATCATGATGCCATGATAAGTACTCAACCTGATGTTGCATATACCTTGAGCATATGTAGCAGGTTCCAAGCAAATCTAGGAGAAGCACACTGGATTGCAGTTAAGAGCATCCGTAAGTACTTGAGGAGGACTAAAGGCATGTTCTTATTATATGGGGGACAAAGTGAGTTGGTTGTTGAAGGTTACACGGATGCAAGCTTCCAAACCGACATATATGATTACCGCTCTCAGTCAGGGTATGCCTTTCGTCTAAATGGAGGAGCAGTGAGCTGGAAGAGCTCAAAGCAAAGCACTGTAGCAGACTCTATGACAGATTCTTAATATTTAGCAGCAGTTGAAGCAGCTAAGGAAGAAGTTTGGATAAAGAAGTTCTTGATAGTTCTATATGACAACAATGGTGCTATTACGCAAGCAAAAGAACCAAGGTCACATAACAAGTCCAAACATGTGATGAAGAAATTTCACCTCATTCGAGAGATAGTTGACAGGAAGTAGGTCAGAATATGCAAAGTTCATACGGATGAGAATGTGGATGATCCGCTAACTAAACCACTACCTCAACCCAAGCATGAGTGTCACGCTAGGGCTATAGGCTTGAAGCAAATGTTAGAGTGGCTTTAGATTGTACTAGGTTTAGAAAAACTTGTTACAATGTAAAAACATGATTTTATTATTTATGTTTATGAGAATAAATTTTATCTTATTTAATTATTGGTTTGGTATTAAATAAAATGTCCAAAATATATCTTGAATTCTATGGTTTTGTCAAATATGTGATTTAATGAATGAAACGCCATAAGTGAACGGAATTCATAGAATATTAAAGTACCTAATCTAAGTCATTAAAATGGACATAAATGACTTGTTAAAAGGATTAGCATATAAGATTGATTGATAGCACCGTTTCATGGGCTATGGTAACATGGAGATGTTTAATCAATCATATGTATATGTATAGTTGATACATAGTCGAACTACACCTACTTAGAAGTTTTATAACTTCAAAATTATATTAGTAAATCCTAAGACATGAGTGGAACATTACTTAGCCCAATGATTGCTATAACTTTGATACTGTCAAACGTCATGCCGTAAAAGAGGAGTATAAAGACAGCATTCAAGTTGTGCTAAAAGTTGAATGGGAGTATTGGTTACCACAAGATTGAAAAGGTCCTCCTATATGAGATAGGATGGGTGTCTTGGCCCCTTGAAGAGCGAAAATTGAAAAATACAAGGACGTGCTCAAATGGATCATTCGATGATCATATGTTTGCCAACTAGTTTTTGACCCGTGCAAAAATGCACGGGAGGTTTTGTGAAGATATAATATGGACCCGTGCATAATAAAAAGGAATTCTTTTTGTTTATTAATTAGTTGTTTTTATTCAAAATTTATCAGATCCATAATTATTAGAACCCATGGATTTAACGTTGAAAAAATATACAATGTAAAATTATATTTTATGATATATAAGAATCCTATGTTACAACATTTTGAAGGTTAAATCTTATAATCGTGATATAAATTTTTATAAATACATAAATGAAACAAAAAAAAAAAAAAAAAACACGCCAAAATGCATGAAAAGTTTTGTTTTATAAATTTAAATTTTTAGGATGTTTCTCCTAAAATCATGGTTTGAATATTAGACCGTGAAATAAAAAGTTTTATAATTGTCTCCATGTATTAAGAATATATTTTTAAACTAACTTATGATCCGTGAGGTTAAAAACTGATGTATCGAAAGTTATTGTGCAACATGTGACCAAATTCTTTTTTTTAAAAAAAAAAATCACCAAAACAAGCTTTTGCTCTGCCTATCACTTCATTCAGAGGCTCATACAAAATTACAATTCGGAACATTACTGGCTCAATCATACACCACTTCCATTCCCCCTTCGGTAGTCTCGCTTAACCCTTTTCTCTTGTTTTCTTACACCACTGCCGACCATCAATTGAAACATATGGGTTGATATTGAAATATCTTAATTGTTAAGTTTTTTTCTTAGAAAATAAAACTTCAACGCCAATTAAATAAGCATATTGTCAAAAAAAATTAAATAGGCATGCTTATTTTCGCCCAATTTTATGTTTGGATGTTGGTTTTTTTTTTCTTTTAATAATTTGTTTGCATGTTGGTTTTATCCATCTATTTTTTTACTGATCGATAATATGAGTCACACAATTCATATATTTTTTACAAAAGAAAAAAGTATGTATATGGGTCAATAATGGAGGACCCCATTTGGCAAGTTTTATTGTTTTCTTAAGAAATGCATTTCAATTGGCTATGGTTAAACAATTATATGTTTGCATGTGGATTTAATTGATGTAATTTCATATAAATAAGTTGTAATGTGAGTGATACAATTCTTGAATTTTTTTTATTAGCTACCAAAAGTACATCATTAACGATTTATATATCTTCATTATATATATTGAGATAGTATTAATATATATACTCCCTCCATCTTTTTTATTGTTACACTTCACTCTTTGGGAGAACCAAGAAAATTTTGCAAAAAGCAAGAAATAATTTTGAGAAATGTAAAGAAGAATTAAAAAATTGTAGGAGAAAGAGAAAAATAGGATAGGCGGGAAGGTTTTGGTGGAGTATATAGAAAAGGGTAAAAAGTGGATGTGATAGGTTACCATATAAGGAAAAAGTGAAAATGTAACAATTATATAAATAAAAAAGCCAAAAAAGAAAAGTGTTACAATTTTAAAAAAGGAGGTAGTAACTTTTAATTCGATATTTATGGATTTGTGGGACTATTATTGGTATATAATGAAAATTATGATCGAAAGTTAAAAAAAAGTCAAAACAGTTGAAATTAATTTGTAAAATTAGTCCTAAAAACTATAATTTTTGTATTTAGTGAAATTTTATAATTTAATACAGTTGTATTTTTGATTTTTGAGGGGGGAAAAGTTGTAATCTGGCAATTCTAATGTGATACAACCAATTGTCTATTTATTATATCTTCTTTTGCATCTATATTACATTATATATCATTAGAAAAATATTCTAATTCATCAATAATGACCGCCCCTCCTTGGTTAGAGCCATTGTTAGGCACTACATTCTTTCACATTTATAGAATCCATGGAGACGCGGCGCGAAGTGAATGCAATATGTTTTGTTTAGATTGTCATTCAGATACATTCTGCTACTATTGCTGATCATTCAGGCACAAAGATCATCAAGTAGTTCAGGTGGGCTCAATTATGAGTTTTTTGTCATATCATATCATATACTGTAACATATGGTATGATATATTATATATGGGGTTATTTTATGCATATATAGATAAGAATCTTTTCATACCATGATGTAGTGAGAGTAGGAGATGTACATAAGATGATGGATATAAGGGCCTATTCTCCCCATCTTATTTTCAGTTCAGTTCAGTTCAGCTCAGCTTCATTCTTTTATGATCATTTTGATAAATATTATTTTTATGTTGGTCTAATTCATTTTACTGATTACTCTTATTATTATTCCCTCCGTTTCATTTTAATCTACCCACTAACACTTTTCACGCATGCCAATGTAAAACTTTGAAGACATATATCTTTAGTTTTGTATTTGTAAAAATTATAAAAAGTGCATATTAATAAAATACATGTTATGATGAATCTAACAAGATCCCACATGACTATATTTTCATCCGCGTTTAAATCACAAATGATGGTCAAAGTGAAATTTATGAATAGTGTAAAATGTCAAAGTGTGTAGATCAAAATGAAACGGAGGGAGTATTATTATTATTATTATTATTATTATTATTATTATTATTATTGTTACTATTATTATTTATTTTTATATCATTATTATTAAGTATTAATATTATTATTATTGCTATATATTATTTTGTTTATTATATCTTTACTCATTATTATTACTATTATTATTAAAAGGAACATGGTTTAGGTCAAAAGCACAAATAAACACACGTTTTTAGCCCATAAACCAATCAAATCGCAAAACGGTTTATGATGCAATTTTGCGCGGTCCGACCAAATCATTATTTTTATTACTAAACATTATTATATTATTAAATCTAATTATTAAAATAGTAATATTAATTTAGTTCTTATATATTATTATTATTATATAAACATCATCAAGTATCTATATGATAATACAAATAATATAAAATAGTTATGATTAATCATCATTATTATCTTTAATTATTATTATTATTAATTTATTTATTTATGATTATTAATATAATTTATTCATAACTATCATTTAAAAATATCCAAAATACTATTATTATTCATTATTATTAATTATCATTATAATAATTATTTAATATTCATATTATTATTGTTTAAATATTATTTATATACTCCCTTCGTTTCCTAAAGATCTTCCCACTTACTGTTCCTACATATACCAAGGAAAATCAAGTTGTGTGGGGCATGGTGTGAGTAAAGTAGGAGAGAGAAAGTTTAACAGCCCGAATTTCCCGACCAGCTTACAAAGGATTAAGCACAGCGAAAGAGACTCTAGTCGAGGTAATACGGACTATTACCATCACACTCACCGAACTATATCGGAGAGTGTGGAACTCAATTCCCAGTTCTATTCAAATAAATTAACTATTATAACTACGCTCTAATTCTCATACTCTATTCTCATAAATTTCTACAGAAAATCCGGCAGAGTTTCCTTTGAAAATAGGACAACGCTAAAGCGAGAAATAATATAAACCTGTTGCAATTTCAATTTATAAAATATTTCCAAATCCCAAAGCTCAACAACCTCAACGCTTTCGCGGAGCAACAACTAATAGAGAATCAGGAGCACTAACTAGCGACTCTTAAATGGAAAGATAATATTATAAATAATAAACACTAACTATTACAAAGTCAAGCGTCCTCACTTCGATAGCAACTATAATACTACTCCAGCTTGTATTAGCTTGAACTTGCAAAGGATAACTCACGGCTTCAACCTGAAACATTTAAGATACTGCCACCCACCAAGTGACAGGCCACAGAAATGACAAAACAACATATACACATCAGCAAAGCTGAGTACTAACCCGTAAACAAGAGTAACACATGCTTTGGTGGTTTTTACTTGAAAACGACTCTCACACAATCAACATAAGTTCAACAATCACACCAATCATAGCATACTTAGCACAATATTCTTGTTGAACAAACATATTACATTTCCAAATTCCACGTTCCATAATACTTCATCAATCATATAGTAACAAAATTCAATAAGATGACTCTCAACAATGACACGTTTTTATATTCTCATTTAATCAACCTTTCAACTCAGATAACTATATTTTACAAAATCCGATCTTTGGCATGAACGCGAGTGGAGAGGGGTACCACGCAGTACCAGCTGTCTCCAAACTATTGAGGGTCGTCACCCAGTCTTTTACTATTATGCTTGCAAGACTTACCCGGACATGTCCTATAACGCCAGGAATTCGCCCCTCCTGGAAGGCAACAGCTAGGGACTCTACCCGCCCTAACTCGGGTTCCTTTCATGCCTCACTTTCATATTTATAAAATAAGATATTTAATGATTTACACTTTAATCCTCAATACTCATAACATAACACCATATTCGAACTTATTTGGTCTTAACTCATGTTTGAATCATTTCCTCATTATCATATCAAATCATATTTTAAGAAACATAGTATTTTCAAAGAAAACTCCAGTGACGGAACAAAAAGAATACTTTTATAATAATCCAATAGCAATTCACAACTAATTCATAGAGATGCATCTATAATCATGTGCATTAGTATAAACGATATATGATATCTAATATTATTATGCACACAGGAGCATTTAAATATATATTGCTGAACATAAAGGTTACATCCACTCTATAACAATTATGCGAAACCTCCAAGCATATGACTTGATTTCCATGTCATCTTGAATTATATACGTCTATAGCCATCCTCCAACAATCACCTCAAAATAACATTGATAATCAATAACCAAAATTAGACTAATCTAAACTATAAAAACGTAATCGTAACTTATTCCCAATTCACAATTATCAACCTTTAACATTCTAATTTCCTTAATCCTTAATTAATATCTATAACTTCGATGATATAGCTACATCGACTTGCATCCCAATTCATAATCACAATTCTAAATTATAACTAAACAAACTAAACATAACTCGCAACCTTCCTAAATCAAGAACATAATTTGGCTACAAACAAATATATTGGGAATATAAAGCTAACTCGACACATAAATAAACCTCAATAAACTGATTTCTATCTTGCATTCAAATCCTTAACCAATCGAATAACAATTCCAACATTATAATCTCCTTCATAATTCCCAATGATATTCCATCCAAAATCATCCTCCAATAATCAAGACTATTAAAGTAATTAGCAACTTGTATCCAACCTAGTCATTTCCCCCGTAGATAACCATAATCGTCTAACTCTTATAAATACATATTCAAATCGATACATATATGCTTTTCAAATTCCAATTATCAACATAAACACAACTGGTAGTAATTAATCATGTCAACAAATCCCACAACAATATTACTAAGTCTCTCAGTTAGAATTAACTAACGAGAGTTAACCAAAAACACACAACTCAAGTTTCATCGATCATAGGTTAATTATAAGTAACTAAATAATCCAAGTTATACCATTAGCGAGTTCTTATTAACAAAATCAGTAATAAAAACATACATCATACTCATGGTCATACATAGCGAGTTTATCTCATTAAAACAATTCCATCATCTAAGTGGGACTTCTTCAAAGTAATTCTTAACTTACTTTGATTTATGTAGTTAAACACACACACACTAATACACTTTAGTGAATCACTAGTCAAATAAGCCGACTTTATTATCTTATTCCGTTTATAGTTATCAAACTAAAATACTTTATTAACCATATCTTCATTAATCGAATCCATAGTTAATAAAACTAACTCAAGTACTCTTCACATTACTAATAAGGACTGGTTAATTCTCTTTCTAACTTAATAGGAGAAAACTAATTAAACACATGAGCATCATACACTTCTTAATTACTATTCTTTTAACTTATACTTCAACCATAAACTTGGATTACTACCACATTTATTGGTAATTTTCTATCAACAATAAACTAAAGATATTTGAACTACTTACTACTAACTCATATCATCACAAGTTTAGTCAATCTCCCATATATTATTCATCAATCACTTATAATAATAACTTCTTAATATATAAACTAGATTGCAACTATTAATGGAATTATTCCTTAAATACACATGAGCCTAAATTTAATAATACTAATAACATTTCGTTCGTCGAGATCTGCAAGCTTATGTAACTCAGTTGCGTTAAGAGTTTCAATCTGCATCTTTCAAAGTTAAGGTGGACATGGGTTGCAAATCAATTATGTTAAAAACTAAGAGACACAACTCTAACTTAGAGAATAAAGCTCAACTCAATAACTTATTTCAATTGTAATTTAACCAAAACAGAACTATAATTAGATTTAATCATAAGAGGACTCAAAGGGAAACTTGGGCAGTGTTAAAATCGAACCCACAATCAATAACACATAATCATACAACTACAACATCAACAACAAATCTTGAAATGAAACAAAATCCAATTCTAGGTTAACTCACTAAAATCTGATTGAAGGTTCAACTTGAAAGAAATTAACATCGTAATTAAACTTGTATGTAATCAGAATTTCAGGGGGAAAAAATATAGAGGTGCGGGTGTACCTCTGCTCTTGTGAGCAGCGAAGAACACGGAGGGGAGTTGGGCCTCCGGCGAGTGGTGACGGAGAGCCGGCAAGGGTGGACCACAGCACGACGCCAGCGACGAGATTCCGGTGGCTGTTCGTCGATTCTTGATGCAGCAACAAGCCACAACGAACCACGAACTAGAGGAGAGAGAAACACGGGACAGGGGAGGGAACCACCACAGCACCAACAACAACTCCGCCGAGGCAACACGACGCATCAGTGGCGAGGAAACGACGAGCAGGGGAGGCCGACGAGAAGGCACGCGAACAGAGGAGAGAGAGTGTTTCGAGGGAGGAGAGAGAAAACGCGAGCAAAGGTGGGGAAAAGGTTCGGCCAACAACAACTCCGGCAGCATCACCGGCGAGGAAACGCCGCAAAATACCGGCGAGGAGGAAGGAAGGGGAAGAGAGAGAATTTAGGGATTTGGGGTTTTTGGGTTTCTTCTTCAATTGAGGATTTGAGGATTTTGGGTTTTTGAATTTGATAACAATGGATGTTTGGCACCTCAAGTTTCATCCTTTTTGTTGGCTTGAGTACAGAAAGACACGAAGAGAGGGAGGAAGGAGGAAGCAGGAGCTGTAACTTGGTTTCCTTGAACATAAGACACGAGAGGAGAGAGAAAATGAGGGAGATGAGTTTGGGGTTTAATCCTCTTGACCGACAAAACAAATAGGACAAAGGGTTTGGTTTTGGGTTTCTATTTTGGGCAAAGTACAACTAAACTAATTCACATAAAACTCAATATATGAATTACTAATAATAATAATAAAAATAATCTCATATAATTAAATAAATAAATATATTGCAAACACGATAATATAAAAATCACACTACACAACTCTCAAATAAAATAATATTTTCAGAACATAATTAACTTAATAAATATAATTAGCATTTAAATAAAGACTCTTAAAAACAGGACTATTACAGATAGGGGTTAAGATAAATAAATAAAAAAAGGGGTTAAAGTAGGAGAGAGAAAGGGAGTAAAATTGAATTAATAATGTAATGGTGGACCATATGATAGTGACATGAGAGGGTAAATAGGGAAATTTGTTTTGCCAAATAAGGAATAAAGCAAAAGAGGGAAGATCTTTTGGAAACACCCTTAAACGGAAAGAGGGAAGATCTTTAGGAAACGGAGGGAGTATTTGTTACATTTAATTTAATTCAATTCAGTTTAATTCAATTTAATTTGATTTAATTTAATTCAATTCAGTTCAGTTTAGTTCAATTTAATTCAGCTGTTTTATGCTGAAGAGAACAAGCCCTAAGTGGAGTGCAGACATACGTTATAAACAATGGAGTGCAAACCATTTTATGTGGACTGGTGGTTCACAAAACGCATCATAATATATGCCTTATATACTTATAACTCCAGAAAATCCTATAATTTTGCCTTTTTTAATTTATGTAAATCATTGTTACCTATAATCATCCAATTCGTAATTATGGCAAATTGAAAAGGAAGTTGAAGATATTATTCCTTCTATACAAACTCAATCCATGCGTAATTTTAGGAACTGGTTTTGGATTGCTTAATTTGTTACCTAATATAGGATATTGCAATTGATTACGATATCATCAATGGCTTAATTAGATTGCAGTCATTGCACAATCAAAGATTACATTTTTGAATGACACGTGTGCATTGGTTGTCTTAAGATTGACAAATGGCAAGACTAAGTTTGGGGAGAAGCATTTTGTTGCCACATGGCGAGAGTGATTATATGAGTGACACCTAGGCTTATTTTTCTAGGTTATATATATATATATATATATATATATATATATATATATATATATATATATATATATATAATATATATATATATATATATATATATATATATATATATATATATATATATATATATACGGATGATGTAGAAATATGATCATACTATTGAATTAAGACACTAAGAGACTTGAGGAATTAAAACATTGCACACTCGTCTCGGACAAGTGGGAGATTGAAGGATTTATGTCCTCGACTTAAATGCAATTACTAATTATATTATGGATCGTATTTTGGAGATAATAAATTCGCTCTATTGGGTCGTCTACACGTCTTGCTAGAGAATGCTACAGAACTTTGGGTTAGGAAATTATAAACCCGAAGCCCAATATATGATGGATCCTATTAGGTCACACATTAAAACCCTGGATCAACAAAAAGAAACCTAGAGCCCATATAAGGCCCTAGGGTGGCTAGCCGACAGGAGTGAGAGGGGAACTATTTCTAACCTAAATATATTTATATATTCGGTTAGGCAATAGAAGAAAATATACTTATATCTCTTATTATTTTTCTCTCTCATATTCTTTCCTAAAAGTCACATAAACTCCATTAAAGTAGAAGAAGAATTTTTTCCTTTTGACTAGCTTTGGTGGAGTGTTGATCAGGATTGGTGGACCAAGTAGAGGAATCACAATTGGGGTTCTTTATCCGGGTTATACAAGCTTTGTGGAGTTCACGCTACAACGGTTAATTCTAAACTTTTATGTGATCCTTGATTCTATATGCATGTGATCATGTTTTAAGTGCTTATGAATTAGATTTATGAAATTCCGCTTACAATACTTATAAAATCCTACATTCTTGTCTTTTTACATTGCTACCTCTCTCTCTCAGATAATTGGTTATGATATATTGTGCAATTGCGATTAGTAGTATATGAGAATGATGTTAGATATAGAATGATGATGAATATATTCCGTAGTATTTAGAAAAGTTATAATTATCAAATGTTTAACTTATCTAGAACAAATGTGAAATAGTTTGGTAAAGATAGAAAAGAGAATTCTAGAGAGAGGGACTCTCCCTTCTCTCTAGAATAATCTTGCCTTGTTCACTCAGCTCTTTTCACCGCCTCTATCTAAGCCTCTCCACCACCTCTAGCTGCCCAGTTCTCCATCACCATCTTTCTCCCCAATCTCTGATCCATGGGTTTCCGTTCGTCGGTGGTCCCATTTGATGCAATTTGTATGCCTTACCCACAGCGTCGACGTCTTTGTCACCACTTAGAAGATTGGTTTATGTAGTCTCGATTCTTGCTGGTGGTTTGGTGGTACTTCGTCGGATCTGCTCAAATCAATAAATTGTTGAGTCGATGATGTGTCCACTTTTTAGCCCGGACAACGGCTTGTCTAGGCCGACGTCCTCGACTCACCGCTTAAGCGGTGGCTGCCTGCTTCTTCACGAAGCCTTGTTTGTTCCTAGAAGGAACTAGATCTAGATGCTAGGGTAGATTTTGTGTTCTACTTACATCTTGTAATTAGCTTTTTTGAGAAGCTTGTTGTTGCTTCATTGTGAAGCTAGTCCTAGGTTTTCTCTTTTTTATTTTTTTGTACTTTAGTTCCTAGTGGGTTCTCCCTGAGATAGGGATTCCATTAGTTTAGGTTCTGGTTTTCCCTGAGATAGGGATTCCACCAGTACCCATGTACCATTAAAAAAAAAAAAAAAAAATCTAGAACAAATGTGAATGATTCTACTATAGTTTCTTGTAATGGGATAGGCAACTTCTTTCCGAAACTAATTGTTCAAATTCATTTTAGAATATACACAAAAGAGTCATTAGTTTGAGAATGGTTAAAGAAGGGAATTTTTGCTTTTTAAAAAGAAGTGGATCTCACTGTTTAATAAAATGGTTTCCTTGTCTAAGTAACACTTCTACCTATTGAAAATGAAACCATGCAAAGAGTGTTAGAAAATGGACCACAGTTCGCCTTTACTCCAGTAGCTGCTCTTGAACTCAAATTTTCCCAGAGAGCAATCATCTTCCAATGGTTATTTTAGCTTAACTGAGCTTACATTGAATAGAAATATAGAATGATTGGAGATTGAAGAAACGAGAGTGTTCCCTTCCTTTGTGTATGTGCTTCTGAGTGATTAAGCCTTGAGTTGAAAACCTGGTTGGTGTTTGATGTGTTTATTACTCCTGATAGATAGTTTCTTGTGAATTGTGTTTATGAAGTGATGATATTGCTCTTGTAATCTCTATTGTTTCTTCAATTAGTGCATGAATATTTTTCCTTGTATGCTGTCTATATGGATTCACACAATCACACACTAATGTTTCCACATGTATGCTACAATATCCTTGTCTCTACTAATTTGAATTTCTTGTTCGAACGGGATGACATTTCAGAAGTCTTTTTTTGGATAGTTTTGTGGGAATCTAATGTTTTCTCCATTTAAGATCTATATTTTTGTAACTTTATCTATATTTGTATGAAACACATAATTTGCAACGAAAAATGATACTTATACATATTGTGCGCCAGCCCCCAAGGTTGTAAAAATTAATTATTAGTTAAATGATTGACTAATTTTCTCGGGCATAAGTTTTTTGAGATAAACTCGATACAATTCGATGCAGTACAAGTTATTGGGCAACCCTCCAAGTTAGGCAAAATGATTGTGTATAACTAAATGTAAGCATTAGCCTAATTGATCTAAGTAAAACAAAGCATGTGAATTTGGTGATTAGATATAATAATATTCAACTATTATCCTAGTATCTCTAACCGAGGACATGGTAATTATATGTGCGGCGTCCCCCAAGATTACAAAAACGAATGTGTAAATCGAAATGGAAGCGTGAGGATAAGTAGTTGAATGATATTCAAAATATTTGGATTTTGTACGCAAGAACATAATATACTTAGATTGCATAACATATATGGATCTAATTCAAAATATTTGGATTTTATACGCAAGAACATAATATAAATAGATTGCATAGCATATATGGATCTAATTTAACAGTCTAAGCATTCTTTGGGTAACTCAGAGTCATGCACTTATTACAAAATGCCCTTCACTCGTTGACATACACTACAAGAAATGCCCAGTCAATGACAGCTATGTAGCGACGGCCAACAAAACAGTCGTTAAACATGTAATCAACGACGGTTTACAGCCGACGTTGCTACCGACGACTTTTTTAGAAAACAGCGTTGGCTTAGACGGTCGCTATAATCAACGACCGTTTTAAACCGTCGGTAATCTGAATTTTTTAATTTCAGAAATTGTAGTGGTTGGGCGACGGCTCTGAACCGTCGGTGAATTTGCTGAAGCCGTCGCTGATGTTTGACGACTTAAACCCACTCCCATTCAAACTCCCACTGATATAGTCGTTACTCATTTCCTCGCTTCTCTCAAACAACCTCCCAGCACTCAAAAAAACTCCCACGCACGCACTCAAAAAAACTCACCGGCGAAACTGCCTTGAAGGCCATGCTGGCGACCGACGACTAAATACCGGCGACAGAAACATCTTGCTCCCTTCTCTCAAACAACCTCACAAGCACCCAAAAAAAAAACTCCCACGCAGGCACGCACTCAAAAAAATCGCCGGCGGATCTGCCTTGAAGGCCATTCCGGTGACCGACGACTCGAGACCGGCGACAGAAACATCTTGCCGGCGGCAATTCCTATAGCTCTATGTTTATTTTATTTTATTTATTCCCCTAAAAATTGAGTTTTTGGGATTGAAGGGACCGCCGCTGCCGCCTAATTCACTCCGCCCTTCCGCCGCTGCTGTGTAATTCAGCCCTTCCGCCGCTAAATCTGCCGCCCTGCCGCCGCGTGTTCTTTACAATCCAATCCGTAACTTCCCTCTTCAATCTCAAGTTTGTTGTTGTTTGTTAGTTTGAGTCCAATCCGCCGAGTTTGATTTGCTGTTGGCTGCTCTGTTCATGTTATTATTGTAATTTTTGATAACAAGCTAAAACCCACAAAATTGAACCCGTGATTAGAGTGATGAAATTGTGATGTTGGTTGTTCAATCATGTTATTGTTGTAATTTTTGTTGTTGGTTGTTATGTCCATAAATGATATAACTTTTGCTTTTAGGATGGTTAATAATTGAAATTTGAATGAATAGAAGAGTATTACTCTTAATATGGAAGAAGTTTAGGGAGGAAATGGGTGAAATGTTGGAGGAAATAAGAAATTGTTCTTGATCACAGCGAAATTTCTCACTTCTAAAGGAGGGAAAGAGATAATGAAGTGAGAAGATAAGAGAAGAGTTTTGGAGTTGATGTTGGTCTAAATTGTTTCAATGCTTTAAATCTGTAGTGTAGATTTTAATTTAGATGTACTCCATAGTTTGTACTTTGTAGCACTAACTCACATAATCAACCGTTCTTATTTATGTAGTAGTAATAGTATGTTTGTAGTGAAATTTGTAATTTAGAGCCGTTGTTTGTGGTTTATATACTTTTGATGTCAGTATTGTAAGCCCTCTTCTGTTTATGAGAAGTGAAAACTCCTATTCTAGATTCTAGATTTTGTTTGTGTCACCAGGGAGCTTTTTGAGTCACCAGGAGCTCCAGAAAGCCCGAACCTTGGCTCTGAGACACAACGAGATGATTCACAGGCAGGTGACATTGGTGACCACGTACCGGAGATGCCGAGCAGCCAAAGGGAGGAACTTGAAGGGTCAAACCATGCATCAAAAAGGGTTTTAAGCCCTATTGGATTGTGGTAAATTTCTAAGTTAATACATGATTCATAATATTTATATTAAATGATATTGACAGTTTACGTGTTTGTTTTCAATTCAGGTTTGATGATAACAAAGTTAGCGGGTCCATCACTGACATTTTCCAGGGTCATTTTCGAAACCCTTGGTTTAACTACAGTGAGGTGGACGATGCAACAAAGACGCATTGGTGGAACTCATTCGCGGTATGTATGAATCGAATTATGAAGAATTAAATTTATTATATTAGTTTATTAACAACTTGTTTTAATGTTTGTTAAAGGGTCTTTACGAATAGGCTCCTCAGTTAGATGGCTAAGTGAAAAAAGCATACAGGATGAAAGCTGCAAATCGTCTGAGAGACTTGCGGTACTGGGTGCTCAAGAAAGCTAAAGAAAGACCAAAATGGTTGGGGAAAACCATCTACGACGCAATGAAGAAAAAAAGTCAGGAGCACGCGTTCCTCGAGAAATCTGAGAAGGCAAAGAAGAACCGAAGAGGTGGCTCCCTGTCTAATCCAGTTGATTCGTCGCACTTTCAGGGTTCCATCTCCGCGGCACAACATGCTAAAAGGATGGTAAGAATGTTTCAGATGTATTACTTAGTTTGAATTTCATGATTTTTTCCGTATATGTAAAAAAATAAAGCATTTGTTTAACAATGTGTACAGGCAAAGAGTAGAGGAGTACTCCCTGACGCCCTCGAGTTGTTCTTTAAGACTCATTTCAAAACTGTTGCTGTAAAAAGGAGAAATTGTAGCAAACAAGAAAGCAAAACAAATTTCGGTACATACCTATAAACATATATTTAAGGCATTATAGGCTATTTTATTTGCAAAATGAATGAATTTGAATACTTTTAAGTGAATTTGAATCATAAACACCTCAAATATGATATATATATATATATATTAGTTTAATGTAAAAGATTATAGTTTTGATTAATAATACAAAATATAGGCAAGTTAGAACCAAATATAGGTCATTTAGCTCATTTTAGGCCATATTGCTTGAAAATGAATGAATTTGAGTAATTTTAAGTTAATTAATTTGAATCATAAACACCTCAAATATGATACATATACTTAGTTTAATGTGTTAGATTGTAGTTTTGATTGAAATTACAAAATATAGGCAAGTTAGAACCAAATATAGGTCATTTAGCTCATTTTAGGCCATATTGCTTGAAAATGCATGAATTTGAGTAATTTAAAGTTAGTTTGAATCATAAACACCTCACATATGATACATATACTTAGTTTAATGTGTTAGATTGTAGTTTTGATTGAAATTACAAAATATAGGCAAGTTAGAACCAACTATAGGTCGTTTAGCTCATTTTAGGCCATAATGCTTGACAATGCATGAATTTGAGTACTTTTAAGTTAGTTTGAATGATAAAAACCTCAAAATAAGAAACATATACTTAGTTTAATGTGTTAGATTGTAGTTTTGATTGAAATTACAAAGTATAGGGAAGTTATAACCAAATATAGGTCATTTAGCTCATTTTAGGCCATATTGCTTGAAAATGCATGAATTTGAGTACTTTTAAGTTAGTTTGAATCATAAACACCTCAAACATCCTATAAATACTTGAAGCATTGACTCTGAAAGTCCGGCAAGGAAAACAAAATCCTTGAAAGAAATAAATGAGTTTTCTAGCTTTTCTCTTCATACTTCGGACCCCACTTCTTATGCAGATGCAACAGATGAGAAAGTGTGGCAAACTGCAATGACAGAGGAATTAAATTGCATTTTGAAGAACAACACATGGAGCTAGTTGATCTTCCTCCTGACAAAGATGCAATTGGACTCAAATGGGTATTTGGAACAAAGTACCATGCCAATGGTAGTATAGACAAGCATAAAGCACTCTTAGTTGTAAAAGGATATGCTCAACAATACGACATTGATTTTGAAGAAACGTTCTAACCTGTGCCTCGCTTTGAAATTATGAGAACCTTCTTAGCTCTTGCTGCTCATTTGCATTGGCATGTGTACCAATTTGATGTGAAGTCTGCATTGTTGAATGGGGAGCTAGAAAAGGATGTATATGTCACTCAACCAGAAGGCTTTGTTGCAAGTGGAAAAGAAGAAAAAGTATATCGACTAAGGAAGGCTTTATATGGCCTGAAGCAGGTGCCAAGAGCGTGGTACATCAAGATTGACTCATATTTTCTTGAGAATGGGTTTGAAAGAAGAAAAAACGAGCCTACTCTTTATGTGAAGAAGAAAAATAAATTTGATTTTTTGCTAGTTTGTTTATATGTCGATGACATGATATACATGGGTTCTAGTGAGTCACTAGTTGCTGAATTTAAGTCATCTATGAAGAAAACATCTGATATCTGATTTGGGCTTGCTGCATTATTTTCTTGGGATTGAAGTAAATCAAATCGTTGATGGTATTTTTATTTCCCTACGGAAGTATGTTGTTGACCCTTTGAAGAGGTTTAACATGTTGGATTGCAATACCACCTCCACTCATATGAATGCAAATGAATCCCTCATTGCAAAAGATGGTATTGGTCTGACAAGTAGTGAAACATATTTTAGGAGTATAGCTGGAGGACTGAATTACTTGACTCATACAAGGCCGGATATAACAATCTCTATAAGTCTTATTTCTAGGTTTATGCATAATCCAACTATGCATCATCTCGGCACGACAAAAAGAATTATGCGTTATGTTGCAGGAACTGTAGATTATGGGATTTAGTACTCAAGAGTACCACATTCAAAGATGATTGGTTTCACAGACAACGACTAGGCAGGCTGTCTTGACGATAGAAAAAGCACCTCTAGAAGTGTTTTTAGTTTGGGTTCAGGTGCTATCACTTGGAGTTCAAAGAAGCAAGAGACAGTAGCGCTATCATCTTCAGAGGCTGAGTATATGGCTGCTACTGCTGTAGCGTGTCAGGCCATATGGTGTTGCTTGTAGATTTTCAACAAGAGCAAACAAGTTCTACTTATGTATATTTGTGATAACAAAGCTGCTATAGCTATGGTGAAAAATCCTGCATTTCACAGTAGAACAAAACACATTTACATCAGGTGTCATTTCTTACGAGACATTGTGCAAGAGGATCAATTGAAATAAAGCATTGTGGAACAAAGGAGCAAGTGGCAAACATTATGACAAAGGCACTTCCACTTGGTAAGCCTGAGTACTTCAGATCACAGAAGGGAGTGACAAACTTTGAAGGAAGGGAGAGTGTTGAAAGTCATCCTTCAAAGTAGGAGTACATTTAGGGGTCGTTTGGTTCAAAATAAGGAATGGAAAGGGAATGGAATGGGATGATAGGATGGAATGGAAATGGAATGTGTTACTTTAGACACTTGTTTGTTTTGATGTAGGAATGAAATCATTGGCCTAATGACTCCCTTACTTTCTGTTTCCTATGGTGTGAGGAGGGTTTCAAGATGGGGGAATCAAAATTGGGCTAGTAAGGGAGTGAAAAAAATGGATAACTCAACCAAACATAAAATAAGGGAGTGTGTTACCTCAATCCGTTTCCAAGCCTAAAATATTTCCAACCAAACGGACTATTAGTGGAATATCTTATTAATGCTTAGTGGTAATTTAGCTTCCTAAACAAAAGTAGTATACTAGGATTGCATGGAAGTGAGTTAGTGATATTTGGTTAGTAAGTTAGTGGAGAAAAAACGTGGACCATGATTTCCAACTAAGTAGTAGTTGTTTCCTATTTTTTAGTATTAACTTTGTTATTGTAAGCCTATTTAATGGCTAGTTATCTTTGAGTTGAATATGACAAAAAAAGGCAGAATACTTTCTCTGCAAAATTCTGTTGTTTCTTTACTTTATCCTTTTTAATTTGTGAGATTACCACAACATACTCTACCACTAAGTTCCTTTATGAGATACAATATGAAGAAAAAGAGTTCATATATAAATGAGAGACATAATTTACACTACTTTCACAACTTAAGCAAAATTATCATCAAAGCTAATGATATCAGAGCTTTATTGAGCAACTTAAATTCCAAAAATTACCATGGAAAGAGGAATGTCTGCCTAAAAGTACAAAGTAACAACATATATAAATCAACAAATTTAACAAAGGAGACTTTCAGGACCAAGTGAGGAAGCTTAAAAGATGCTTCTCCTACTTGCTAACTTAGACATATACTAATAATATACATGAATATATCATAAGTCCTAATTTATTTTTTTATGCTTGAATGACATCCACATAACAAATTACGTGAGTTTGTTAGGCTCATCGCAAATAGTTTTTTTTAACGATGAGTACTAAATCTTGTTCTAACTTAGATTTATGTACGACGATATTTCTAGCCGCAATTCTAGTAGTTGTTCTTAATATTCTACAATTATATCGTGGTTGCAGTAAGATAGCAATGACTTCATGTACGCCCTAATTTTAGGCTAATTTCCAACCCACTTTCTAATATTCCTTATTATACAAATGTATTTCAACCACCTTTCTTCACTCACAATTTTTTTTTCCATGCTTGCTAGTAGTATCCTCCACACAAGCACTTTAAGCAATAAGCAGCATGGTGATTATCATATTACATGAATAATGTTTAGATAAGTATATGTCAATTACAAGTTACCAATAAAAAAAAAATCATCTACCAAAAGTAATACAATGTAGATATATGATGTTAAGCTTCGGCATCTTCTTTGCTTCTTATGTTTGGTCAATCTTACGCTTGAGGCCCTAGCAATCAAAGACAAGGCTCGGAATTGAGATACATAAATAAAAAATTGCAATATAGTACAATGGACTGGAAATGTTCAAACGCAATAAAGTGGAAAATAATTATCTAACATATGCTTCATATTATCAAAGTGGATAGCCTCTGTCACTCTTTACTTCTCACCTCCTGTTCTAGTAAACATCATGCAACTCTTTGTGATATATGATAAAAAAATTAACCTGAACTCTTAAATAATTTGACTAATTTGCGCTAAATCCTGTCCAACTATCCCAAACTTTTAAGAAGCATCTCCAGTACCACATCAAATAAACTAACAAAGTGTAAATTTTGGATTAACAAAGATTTCAAGCTCATATCTTGTATACGAATAACACGCAATGTTCATACTAATAACACGCCATGTTCATATCATAGTCATTAAAAAAATCATTGTTGTATGAAGCACTAATTCATAGTCAATATATGATTTCCAAAATTCAGCAATTATCAGCCCTAAATCTCGTGGGTGGACCCATCTCATTTCATTGATTCAATTCTACCACTACCAACAAGATAACACCAGGCTCGAGGTTGTTTTAATTTTGTACTCATACTACATATTCCAAACATGATGGGATCCCCCATTTTGGAACAAATCTTGTATATTTTGCACACGATAAATATCTATAACATTGTAGGAAAGAAGTTAGGAAAGAAAAGATGAACGATGTAGAGAAATAAAGCGAAGAAAGAGACGATAAGAGAAGACTGAAGAGTAGAGATGGCCAACAGTGCGGGCCAATCCAGCCCATCCAACCCAGCCCACCTCGCGGGCCGTGTGGGCCGGGCTCGCAAAAAGCCCGGTCCAGCCCAGCTCGAACCGTGAAATTGGAGGGTGGGCCGTGGGCCAGATTTCTTGAGCCCAGCCCACCAAAGCCCGCTACTAAAACCGCCCAGCCCGGACCACGAAACCGGTCCAGCCCAACCCATGAACCAGACCAGCCCAGTCCAAGTTATTATTGAACCAAATTGTGTATATTTTAATCAAATTGTATATCTTTTAATCAAATTGCATATATTATTATTCAGTCAAATTTTAAAATAAGAAATTATTCATTAATTTTAATAATTGTATATATTTTTATTCATTTTAAAGATTTTATATAACAATAATGAATAATTTCAATGATTAAATAATTTTGAAAAAAAATATTGCATGCCGGCCCGCCAGCCCGGTCCAGCCCACTAGACCCACGAACCGCCAGAACCGCTTCTCGAACCGTGAAAACCGGTAACAGACCGGTGTGGGCCAAGACTTTTCAGCCCGCGGACCAGCCCACCCAACCCATGAATTTCACGGTCCGGTCCTGGACCATGAAATCTCAGCCCAGCCCGCTCCGGCCCACGGTCCGGCCCGCCCAGCCCGCACCAGTGGCCATCACTACTGAAGAGACACAATAAGGACAAAATGCAATGTAAAGGAAAAATGGCCATTTAACTGTAACTTTGTAGGGAGTATGCGGGGCAACATAGTCCTCATTGTTCCTAAGCTACAATAAGTCAATTCCTTGATTTTAATGGGTATGGATATTATAATGTTAAATACTACTTCCTCTGCTTTTGATATCCTTTTCCTTCCCTTTTCCCTTTCTTTCCTTCTCTCTTTTTTGAATATTTAAAAATTACTTAAAAATATTTTTTTTATCTCATTCTTAATTACACTATTTAGTAGTCTCTTTAGGCTCTCCATCTCTTCGTCCCTCTTATCTCACTTTCTCATCTTCACTCCTGCATTCTCTTTCACTCTCTATATCTCACGCTTTAACAATATGGCTTTGAAATTTCAAAATTCTTGCTATGTTTTCTCCCTCCTCCTTTCCAACCAATATTTATAACTTTGCAAGTTATAGAAAATGATTAATAAATGTTTTTTTACCTCTTTCTTAATTACAGTTACATATAGGCTCCGTTTGGTTGAGCGTAAAACATTTTCAGTTTAAAATAATTTTCATGGAAAACAATTTACAATGAAAAACACAATTCCAAAATTAGTTTTCCGTTGTTTGGTTCGATATAAGAAAAATGATGAAATGAAAGGAAAATAAAAGGGAAAGTAAGGAGGTAGTGAGAGAAGTGTACAAGAGAGATAAGGAAAATAGTTTTCCCTTCATTTTGAAAGGAAAATGATTTTCCATCATTGGGAGAGCAATTTTACCCCAAAGAAAAATGGTTTTACACTCTTTTGCCAACCAAACAATGTAAAACTGAAAATAGAGGAAAACAGTTTTTTGGGAAAATGTTTTACGCCCTACCAAACGGAGCCATAATCTAAGTTAATACCATCTCTTACTCCCTCCTCTTTCTCTGATCTTCATCCTAATATTCTCTCCTTCTCCCTTTGACCATTACCCTATCTTGATTATTCGTCCTCTCTCCATCTCACTCTACTCTTGCATGTTTGTCAATTAACCTTTTCACCTTTTTATTTTCTTTCTAGCAACTTTTATTGTTAGTAGTATTACTATAATAATTAGTAGTACTTATCTTTCTTGCTCAATATTGTGTGGTCCGGGTATGATAGTTTTCTTATAGCATAATAAAATATGGAATTTTCGCACATGACACTAAACCAACTGCCTAAACGACTTAAAGTAGGTTGAAAAAGACAAGCATAAGCAGCTAAATACTAAGAAAAAAAACATAATTTAGAATTGGCATATACTACTTGTAATAGATTAACCTTTATGCCTACCAAGAATAACCCATCAATATCAGCAAATTTCAACCATCATATACAGAAAGCTAAATGACGCATGAAAGAGCATGTATATGCCTATAAACAAAGCGACACCTAAAGATCAATATCCCATGCCTGTAGCTGATCTACTAATAGATGCAACATCAAGATATGAATACATATCTTGCGTGGACGGATATGCTGGTTATCATCAATTAAGAATTGCACACGAAGATTGTAATAAAACAGCTTTCAGATGTCCCAAAATATTAGGCTTATTTGAATATGTAGCCATGCTATTTGGTTTAAAGAATGCTGGTGCTACATACCAAAGAGCCATGGATGCAATTTTTAAAGATATGATTGGTAAAATAATGGAGGTTTATGTAGATTATATACTCGTTAAATCCAATGACTTTTCTGGGCATAAAGAACACCTAATTTAATCATATAAGAGAATGCGAGAATATCATTTGGCGAGAATATCATTTGAAAATGAATCCTTTAAAATGCGCATTTGGAGTCAAAGCCAGTAATTTCCTTGGATTTCTCATACAGAAAAATGGTATGGAAATTGATCAAAACAAGGCTAAGGCAGTATTGACAGCTAAGCCTCCTTCCAACAAAAAAGGAATTACAAAGATTTCTTGGACAAGTTAATTATGTTAGAAGATTCATAGCCAACTTGGCTGGCAAAACTAAAAAGTTTTCGCCTTTGTTAAGATTAAAACATGAATCAGAATTTAAATGGAATAAAGATCATCAAGAGGCGTTTGATCAGATTAAACAAGATCTAGCCAATCCTCTAGTCTTGATTCCTCCAAGGCAAAATGGAAAACCACTAAGGTTATACTTGAATGCATGTGAAGATTCTATTGGTAGCCTTCTTACTCAAGAAAATGAGAAGGGGCATGAAGAGGATATTTTCTTTTTTTTGGCAATTCAAAATTATTAGTGGCTACCAAAAAAAAGGTGATTACAAACTAAATCTAACTTTCCCAGCAACTAGAGGGAAAGAGACCACCAGACTACAAATTTACAAGATTAACGTACTTCTATCTCTACTATCACATCTCCCAGCAACTTTAAAGACAATTTCTCTCATGGTTTGACTTGCTGTTAAGCAATTACCACTAAAAACTTTCTGGTTTCTCTATAACCAAATCATATATATTGCCTCTGTAAATAAGCTAACATATATTTGAGCTTTGCGACTCCTGCTGTGAGCTTTAGCGGCAGCTATAATTTTCTCCTCTTGGAACCCTTGTCCACGTCTGTTGATCCCCAGAAGTTGGAGCAAAGGCTTCCACACCTGGTCAGCATACTCACATTGGAAAAATAGATGGTTTGCTGACTCTAACTCTTTCTCACAAAGGTAACAAATCCTGTTACACTGAATGTTCCACTGTTGTAGTCTATCAGTAGTGTAGAGTCTGTTCTGGACTGCCATCCATAGTATAAACTTACTCTTTGGAGTTGCCTTGTTATTGCTAATAAGTCTCCTCCAATCCACTGTCTCTTCATTCCCCACCTGCATTCTATAAACATATTTGATACTGTACTTTCCCTGCTTCAACACATTATCCCAGCCTCCTATATCAATCAATACTTCCCTACTGTCAATGATTTTCCTCAGCAGCCAAGAAGTGTTACTAGTAATAGTAACACTATGAATGTCCCCTCTTTTGATGTAGTAGGCATTTACCCATCTCACCCAAAGTTTATCAGTTTTGAAAGCCAAAGCCCAAAGCAATTTCAAAATAGCAGCCTTATTCCAGTTATTCATGTCAATCAAGTTCCAACCACCTGCTTTCTTAGGTTTATAAAATTGAGCCCAAGCAATAGGAGCTTTGTGAGAAGGATTAGTCTCACCTGTCCACAAGAATCTACAACAAATTCTTTCCACAGCTTTAATTACTTTTTTTGAGAGAGGGAATATATGGGCCCAGTAGTTTTGCATACTACTCAAGATGGCTCTGATCAACTGCATTCTTCTTGCATATGAAAGAATATGAGCCATCCAGCTTTGTGCTCTTTCAGTTATCTTCTCAATCAGGGGCTTGCATTGAACAAAAGACAATTTCCTAGAAGTAAGAGGAATCCCCAAGTATTTAAAAGGGAGTTCCCCCACTGGTAGATGAACAACTTCTTCCAGTAGTGCTGCTTCAACCTGAGATACTCCAGCCACATACATACAGCTCTTATCCACACTTGCTTCTAGCCCTGAAACTTGTGAGAAGCTTTGGAAGGCTGCCATGATTTTAACAATGGAACTCATATCTGCTCTTGCAAAAAGTAACAAATCATCTACAAACATTAGGTGGGTGAGGTGGATTTTTTCACACTTAGGGTGAAAATTAAAGTCAGGGTTCAACTTAAGCCTTCCTAAACACCTACTCAAATATTCCATACAGATGGCAAACAAGAAGGGAGAGAGAGGGTCTCCCTGTCTTATGCCTTTTTTAGCTTTAAATGGCTTAGTAGGGATCCCATCAATGAGCAATGAATAAGAAGCACTTTGCAAACAAGCCATTATCCATCTAATGCACTTATGAGGGAAACCTAGCTCCCAAAGCATGCTTTCTAGGAAAGTCCATTCCAGAGAGTGTAACACCCCCAAATTTCTCTCTTTTTGAATAATATATTTTAATATAGAACACTTGAGAAACTTGAGAGTATTATCGCCACGTGATAACGTTAAAGGCTAAAACTACTAACTACTAACTTAACAATGCAGCGGAATTAATAAAAATAACTTCTCTTTATTGATAAATAAAAATTTATTGTTTCAACTAAGACAAAGGGAAATATAAAACATAATGACTACTAAACTAAACTATGTAGTACTCCTCACTAGCTCCCCATATCTAGTATGCATCAATCAACCTGAAAAATCTGCTCACCAAAAGGATCATCACAGGGACAAAGCCATAAAACAAACAAAACAAAATGCGTGTCAGTAAAAATACTGAGTACATGTATATGCGGAAATTTAAATACTTTACTAAACATTCAAAATATTCATATGAACCTTCCTTGGATACTTGAAATAACTTGTATAAATTCCTTGGATACTTGAAATAACTTGTATAAATTCCTTGGATACTTGTATAATATAACGTATATAACTTTAATAAAACTCCTTTTTCCTTGCCTAGGTACCTTTCCTAAAGTGTGCACACCCCCCAAGTTTAGTATTCCTTACTGAGTCTATTACGAGGGGAACTACCTTGTCCACATGACTTATACAAAAAGTACATGGGTAAAATATAATAGCTACCGTTCTTGCTAATAAATAACAAGCCGTGGCCTCTTTATAAATTGTGATCATAAAAGATCATATAACTAAGAAAAATCTTTCGGAAATAATCCTCCATTATAAGAATAGTAATTCTTTTATAAAACTTTAGCCATATAGAGGCATATAAAATATATAACTTGTTCATGAGATAATCTTGAAAGATCTTATTGATCATACATGAAATAATAATTTTCATGATAATACTAATATGAATAGTAATAATAATTATGCTAATATAATTAGGTAGGCATATAACAAGATAGATACTTGAGCTTTAAAAAAACTAATGATACTAACATACTAGTGTAAGCTAATACCCATGACAATATTGACAAACAAAATTCAGTAAAACTGTCGCACCAAGTATCTAACAACCATGTATACTGAACATTAGTGATCACCTACTATTAAGCTATTTCGTAATTCCGTTATTAGCGTCAGTAGAGGTGAATACCAAAACATAACTCATACAACAAGACTATCCTTTCCTAATTACTATAATCACATGAACACACCTACTGCCTTCTTATCTTTTAGATTGATATAATACCAAAACATATTAGTGTACATAAAACAACTCTTATTCTTAAACATTAACAACTTGCACGTATTATTCCAAAATTATATCATTCATAGTTAACTCAACTGAAACGTAAAACATGTATTTTAATCCAAATAACCAACTTAGAAACATGATACTACACATGCAAAATATATATTAAGAATCTACATATACACGCACCTTGATTAATAATAACTACTAGGGAGAAAAATAGAGAAGGTAGGCTAAGAGGGAGAGAGAGTTTAAACTTGAGAAAATCAAATTTGGTGTGAAGAATATGGTGGGTGGAGACCCCTATTTATACTAGTTGGGTAAATAGGATAAGAATAGGAATAGGAACTAAAAGATAAATTTTTGAGAAAAGATAATTACTTTAGGTAGGATAAACTATCTTTTATGATAATATAGCTAGAATAGAGGAATATTCCACAAGATAAATAGTCTAGATGCTAATTACCCAAAAGATAAAACAACCAAATAACCAAATTAACCAAAAATAAGCAACCAAACCAAGTTATCACAATACACCACGCTGTGCGTGGATTTGTGATAAGGTGATTTAAATTTTTTTTTCTTTTTTTTTTCTTTTATAAACCTTTTGTAAATCTTTTTGAAATTTCTTTTAAAATATCTTCTAACTACTTGGATTACAAGTTGTAAACTTAGGCCCAGTATATAATTTGGGCTAGAGTTTATTTGAAAACCCCATAATTTAATACAAAGGCCTATTTAAAACCTTAATAATTAATAAAAGCTTTTTTAGTATATAAAACCTTTTAAAAAATTATAATTTATAAGTTACTAAAAATACAGAGTATTACACAGAGTCATAGGCTTTCCTAATGTCCACCTTGATAACACATCTAGGTGAGATGTGAGCTCCCCCATATCCTCTGATTAGCTCTGTAGCTAGTATAATATTGTCTGCTATATGTCTTCCAGGAATAAACTTAGATTGAGCTTGGTTGATCACCTCCCCAATTACCTGATGAAGCCTGTGAGTGATAACCTTGGAGATGATTTTATACAAAGTGGTACAACAAGCTATAGGCCTATAGTCTTTGGCATATCTTGCATCTGCTTTCTTGGGCACCAGTGTAACTGCAGTTATGTTTACAGGACCATGAAGATGATCATTTTCAAAAAATTCTAGAATAGCTGCAATAGCATCATGTTTAATGACTCTCCAGCTTTTTTTAAAAAATAGGGCATTAAAACCATCCATTCCTGGGGCTTTGGAATCCTCAATATCCCACAAAGCTCTCTCAATCTCTTGTGGGCTTACAGGCTGGCTTAGAATCTCTTGGGCTCTAGAACTCAGCTTAGCACCATCTCTAACTGTTGGGAGATCAATACTAGGTAATTCTCTAGCACAAGTGCCCAATAATTTCTCATAGAAGCCCACCAGCTCCTGTTGAATATCAACTTTGCTATTCAATAACACATCATTCTCAGTATAAAGAAGGGCCATTTTATTCCTTGCTCTTCTTATCTTCATTGCAGTGAAAAATAGCTTGGTGTTAGAATCACCTTCCTGTAACCAAGTTATTCTAGATTTTTGTCTTATAATACTCTCATCAATTCTAGACCAATATCTCAGCTGCTCACCACACTCTTTTTCTTCCTGTTGTAGCCTCTCATCATGTTGTATTTGAGGTAAAGTCTGAATAGCATCAAGCTTCCTTCTATAATCCTCCACCTTCAAGTGTGCTTGAGAATAATGATTAGAATGAAGAGTCTTGAGAGCCACCTTCACCCTATTTAGATTATTCCATACAAGTTTCATTTTGTACCTCTCATGCCCTTCTCTCCAAGCATTCCTCACTTTCTCTTCAAATTCCTTATGCTCACACAATATATTATTAAACCTAAAAGGCCTGCTGCCTTCCTCTCTTGAAGCTTCCAAGTCCAGAATCAAAGGAGAATGGTCTGATACTCCATTGGGAAGGTAATTGACTTTCACATCAGGAAACTTAACCATCCAGTGAGCATTCACAAATGCTCTATCTATTCTACTAGCAATTCTATTATTCCTAGTACCTTTATTATTCCAGGTTTAATAAAAACCCATACTTGGTGCTTCAATGACATTCCCCCTCAGAACAAAATCTTCCATATATTTAGTTTCAGCCTCACTCACCATGGTTCCATTTATTCTATCATCCACCTGATATACTGCATTAAAATCACCAATTATAATGCAAGGTTTGTCACAAGTGCCTATCACCTCCAATAGTTCACTCCATAGACTCTTCCTATCATTTATAGTATGCAACCCATACACACTAACTAAGGTAAAATCCATAGTTGTATCTAGGCTAGTAACCTCGGAAACCATAACCTGCTCTGATTGCTTCAGCACTCTCAAGTGAACCTCATTAGCTTGCCAACCTACCCACATCCTTCCTCTAGGGGAAGATGTATAATTGCAACACCAACTCCAGTAACCTCCTAACTTTCTCTGCACTTTTATCACATTTTGCCCTCTAACTCTTGTCTCCAGCAAAGTACATACTATAATTTTCTTCTCAGCTAGGAAATGCTTAATTTCCTTTATTTTAATAGGGTCATTCATACCCCTAACATTCCAGGATCCCATTATCATTAAGACAGATAAGGGTTCGGTCCTTTAGCACCTCCAGTTCTCCCAGGATCCTGAGTAGCACTATAATCAATCATTCTAGAAGCATACATTGCTTGCTTTCCTTTATCCTTAGTCTTCCAAGTTACCACTTTTCATCCACCTTCTGCTTCCATTTCCTTCTCTTGCTCACCCTCTTTTGTCAATACAGGTGTCTGAGTAGGGGTAATTAATTTGCTAGGATCTACCTCAATAACAGGACCCCCACCTAAGTTAGGATCTACTGCTAATGAGGGACCCTCTGCATCACAATCACCCTTAGTACCTGCCTCAGCAACTTCCTGATTCTGAACCACTTTATCTTTCATCAGCACCCATTGTTTTTGTGGGATTTTTTGCACTCTATTAACCTTATTCTCACAGTTGTGTCCCACTGCATTACACTTCTTGCAATAAGCTGGTAACCAATCATACACCACTTGCTGGGCAATAGTCTGACCATTAGGGTCAGCTATTTTCACCACTCTCTTCACCTCCCTAGTAACATCCATCTCCACCAAAATCCTTGCAAAAGATACCCTCAAAGCCTTTGAAGTGCATTCATCAGCATATAAGGGGACCCCTACCAGACTACCAATTCTGCTTAATGAATCCTCACTCCAGCAGTTCAAAGGAAGGTTAGGTAATTTTATCCAGATAGGTATCACCTTCAGCACTTCATTATGAAAATTAAAACTTGTTGTCCATGGCTTGACAATCATAGGCTTTCCATAGAAAAGGTGAGGACCTGCAAAAATCACATCATCCCTACCTTCTCTACTACCCATTTTGACCACAAAATATCCATCTTCATGTTTAAACATCTGAGGTTCATTCCCCTAATTCCAGTTAGCCATAATAAATGATTTTAGTGCTGTAAGTGTTGGGTTTTGGCCAACAACATACACTATCACCGCATTCATCCAAATTTCATTCATTTTATCTACCTCAAATTTCTCAAGTTTAGCAATAGATACTCCATCAACCACAGTGGGTGCAACAAATTTTAATCCCATACCTCTATCGGAAATTTTACTCTGAGCTGTAAAGGCCTTCCAGTTCTGTCTTGCTTCTTCTCCAAAAATAAATCCTGCAGCATCGTTGGCCTTAATCGATTCTGGCATCGTGACATTAGAAGGACTCAAAGTTACTATTCCATTCCTTTTCTCCTGATCCACAACTACTATAGCTTCCTTAGCTTGTTCAGTTTGTTCAATAGGCTGTACCGACGACGGCGACCCATTTTCCGGCACAGTTGCCTTCTTCTTTCTCCCCATGGGAGCAACTTGGTGCACGATAGCGTTTTCCCTTATCCTACACCAGGGCGCTTTCTTAGAGAGAAAGTTTGTGGATTTTATCTACACGCTATCTGTTATTTTATTTTGTGAACAGGCTATTTTCTACCTAAGTAGGATTTTGCATCATACGGAAAGAAGATATACTATGGCAGAAAAATGGTGTTTATGCTTATATGATGCTTCAGTTAACCTTATACATTATTTCATGGCCTTTACAATAGAAGTAGTATCTCCAATAATAGATGTGATAAAATACATGATATCTCAACCATTCATAAAAGGTAGATTAAGTAAATGGAGCCTACATCTATTGCAGTTTGACATGACTTATATTCCTCAAAAGGCAGTGAAAGGTCAAGCTCTAGCTGACTTTTTAGCCACTCATCCTTGTTATGAGTCTCGGATCATCGATGAAGATTTTGTCCCATGGATTCTATACTTTGATGATTCCAATACCAAGGAAACGACAAAAGATGGAATATAAATCCTATCTCCTGAAAAGATACCAACTAAGGTAGCAGTAACCTTGAGGGCCCATGTACTAATAATCGAGCTGAATATTAAGCTCTATTGATTGGACTGGAATTACTATTAGAACAGAGGGCTGAGAAAGATAAAGTATATGGAGATTCTCAATTAGTCATTTATCAAATGACTGGAGAATTTAGAAGTATTTCATTAGTATCTCAGGAATACAATAAGAAAACACATGGATTGTCTAAGCAATTTAAAACAATCTATTTTACTCATGTTCCTAGAGAAGAGAATGAAATAGCAGATCAGTTATCCCAAATAGCCTCTGCTAGAGACGAAGTTCCTTCACCAAGTGAAGTCATCATCCTCTAGGAAAAAACTTTAGATCCTGTCTATGGAACCAATCAAGAAATATCATAAAATATATTGGAAATATATAGAATCTCTATCCTAAGAGAGGATGATGATTGGAGAAATGATGTTATTTCACTAGGAACACTACAAGAGGGGGGGTGAATTGTATGTGTAGAAATAAACGTAACTTTTTCCGAAATTTAAACTTAAACAAATAAACAAGCTAAAGGAACACAAGGGATTTTTACGAGGAAAAACTTCTTGGGCCCAACAAGAAGAAACAACCTCGACCACTAGGGATTTGAAACTCAACTCTTTCACTAATTAGGCCAAACAACTCTGTTACAACCTAATTCTACTTACGAGCCACACCTTGAGTTCCTAAACTCAAGTTCCTGAGCCACTGTTCCCTTAACAGCAGTTCCTCTCAACTTCACTCGAAGTTTTCTCACTCTTTCTAGCTTTACTCAAAAAGCTTCTCTCTTACAGAACTTCACTCAAAGTCCCCTTACCCCAAAAACCACAATACAATTGATCGAAATAAGCTTAGTGGAATTAGAGTAAGAAAGCAAAGAACAAATGGCTATTATGAGAGAATGAAGGCAATGACACTTTAATTAGTTAAACTTACTAAAGCACTTAGTCAGACACAATTTGGAACTTACTTAGACATTATTATTTATAGTAACAGTAATTTAGAACGTGGAAATTAAAACATGCACTTGTGAAAAACCATTATCCCCTGATGTTCCTTACCCTAAGGAACATGTTCCTCAAAACATCCCATGATCCCATGATCACTGTTTAGACGTGGGCGTGTTTTTAGTTACTGCTCCTAAATTATAGTAACTACTTTGAGCATTACTCGAAAATCAGATTTAACTTAAAACATATTAAATATTAAATCTGAAATTAAATTCTTTTAATAAAAATATTATCTTTAAATAAATTCCGTAAAAACCGACTAATATTTTTATTATCTTTTTGAAAAATATGATCTTTTCCTTAAAAAGATTTTCCATAAAATCAGATTTTTCCCTAGATAAAAACGGTTACCTATATTCTAGGCATTATCTTCTCAACTGCCATCAATGTACTGTTGTAATGCTTCAAGCCTAAGTCTAGCTCCTTTTATTTGTTAGTTCCTTTAACTCATTAGTTTAGTGCCAATTCGTCTGTTCTTTACAAAGGAACAAACTATCATTCTCAAAGAAAAGATGCCACAGTTCCTTACCATCTTTACTCGTTCCTTTACAATGGAACTTGAAATAAAACTCCTCGCTTTATTCTTCTTGCTCCAATGCTGCTCCAGTATCAAATAGGGAAACAACTTCACTTAGTCTTCAAAATCCAAACTTGATTTCTTCTTTGACTTAGTATTCTCTTTGTTCCTTTCAATGATACCTTGAAATTCATGCACTTAAATAACTCGTTAGTCCACTACTTAGTTTGCATCTTTGTTTCTTTTGTCATCATCAAAACTAGGGTTCAACAAATGAAATTATCCAATATCTCCAGGATCCCTCTGGATCAAAAGTACCAAATTGAGTTAAGATGGCTGCAACAAAATTTTGTATGCAATTTGGAGAATTACACAGAATAGATCCAGAAGGATTAATTTTAAAATGTGTAGATGTTGGAGAAGCTCTAATCCTCATGGATGAAATTCACCAAGGATTATGTGGTGCTCATCAAAATAGCTTAAAGATGATATGGCTATTGCACGAGAATGGTTATTATTGGCCTACTATGAGGAAGGATTGTACAGATTATGCTAACGGTTGTAAAAGATGTCAAAGGTTTGGACCTATAAGTAGGGCACCAGCCTCAGAATTAAAATATATCATCAAGCCTTGGCCATTTAGAGGATGGGCAGTAGATGTCATAGGGCAAATTAATCCCGCATCTTCTAAAAAGCATTCATACATCATAGTAATTACTGATTATTTCACTAAATGGGTTGATGCACAGGCTTTTGTTTAGATCAATACACAGGTTGTGATAAATTTTCTGGAAGAGAAGATCTTTACAAGATTTGGGATTCCAGAAACCATAACTTTTGATCAAGCCACAGTCTTTAGAAATCCTAATTTATTGGAATATCTTAATCAATTTGGGATCACTAAGTTACATTCAACACCATATTACGCCCAAGCTAATGGTCAAGCTGAAGCTACCAATAAGATTATAGTAAAAGGGATATAAAAAATGGTTGATAATAATCCTAGAAAATGGGATGAATTATTGCTATATGCTCTATGGGCCTATAGAACCTCTAAAAGAGAAGCAACAGGAGCTACTTTATTTAATTTAGTATATGGATATACTCCTGTGATTCCTACTGAGATAAATATAAGATCATCCAGAATAGCTCAACAAACGGGTCTATCTGGAGAAGAATATTCTCAGGCAATGAATATCGAAATAACGGATGCACTTGAAACTAAGGAAGAAGCCTTAGCTAAAATGAAGATCAAGAAGGAAAAAGTTGCTAGAGCCTACAATAAAAAAGTAGTGCTCAAGGAATTTCAGGTTAATGATAAGGTTTGGAAGATGTTTCTACCAGAAGCAGCTTACAAGGATCCTCGGTTAGGAAAATGGTCGCCTAAGTGGCAAGGTCCTTTCATCATTTATAAGAAATTATCTGGCAATGCATATTTATTGGAAGATATAGATGACAAGGTAAAAGATAGAGCATTAAATGGAAATTTTCTTAAGAAATACCAACCCTCTATCTGGGAACAGTATGATCCTGTGTTTCAACAAAAACATGCAGAATTATTTCAAACATCTAGATATTATTAATACAAATTAATATTTTCGTACATTTCAGCATTGCCTGACAGCCAAGCTAAGATTTTTTATGGCTGACCAAGCATTACAAAGTTTCTCTCTCTGAAGAATTAAGCTTTCTTGGACAGCCATTTCTTTAAACATATTCTGCCTCAAGGTGGCAAGCTTGATGCATCCCTGATCTAGCTTCTTCCTCTCAGCATCAATAGAATTCTGAATGGAAGATTTCTCACTAATAATAGTGATTTCTTGTTCATTAATCGCAGCTAAGCGTTTCTGTAAGGATTATTTTTCATTAGAAAGAGACTTCAGTTGCTGATCATAAGAATTTAGAGAGTGTTGAGTCTGTGTAGAGTACTTTTTGAAAGATTGCGCTTGAGCCTCCAAAGTAGTCTCCTCTTCTTGAAGCTTGCGAACTGAAATCTTGAGGGATTGTAATCCCGTTTCAGTATCACATTGCTGGAGGAGCAAAGTTTCCTTTACATAATCAAGGCAAGGAAGCCAGTATTCAAAGCTTTGAGATATCAATGACTCTAGAATTTGTTTGAGCATTTGTCTAGATGCTTGATCATAAGGATTCCCAGAGAGGATGAGACAAAGACGTCATATCTGATCTTCTTGTTTGATGTGTTCAGATTGCTCCTCAGGGCTCTCTATGGTAGAAGAATGAGAGATAGTTCTGTCTCCATCCTTTCCCTCCATCAGACTCTTTCATCACATTTGCTTCTTGGCCGCTAGCCTCTGCATCATGAAGAAGAGAAGCCAAGTTAGCAAGATGGTGAAGAATGGTTTCTTGAGGATATGGATTCAAATATAGAAAATCTAAAATGAATCTATGAGGAAAAGAATGCGAACCAGGTCCAAGAGAAGATTGTGATGAAGAAGGATCTTTTGATGGAATGTTCAAGGGTCCATAGTCACTTCTTAGAGGTTCAATATCTAGAGGAATGACGCCTTTTCGAATCTCTCTTTGAAAAATAGGGGAATATTCTTTGATGGTAGTTGGAGAAGGAGATTTTGGACACTCATCATTCAAGGGAATTGAATTCATAGAATCATCACTGTCTTGAAAGAAATTGTTATCTTCAGTGGTTGCCATGTTAAGATGTTGATCGCCTTCGTGAGTTTTATCTTTTTCTTCTTGGGGGGCATCATTTCCTTTTTAGGGGGCACTGTCATTATTTTCTTTCATCTGACCATATCCATCCAAAGTAGGGATGATCAGTGATTCTAACTGGGGGGGAAACCTCAATAGGTACAGAACTAACTTGCTCATCAATATGTTCAATGTGAGGTTCATCAACTGGCGCATTTTTCATGTTGTGGCTCGGACCAATTGTGGAAGGAATGATTGTCGTAATCGGACCAGTAAAGTTAGAACAAAGAGTTTGCTTAGAAATGATGGTCACTGGCTTCTCTAAAGAAGGATTAGTAAGAGCTTTAGACTTCTTGTGGCTAGACGAACCTGAAGTGTAGAAAAAGTGCATAATGGTTTAGATTCAAGAATAAGAAGTGAAACTTCATGAGAAAGGAATATAAAGAGATATATATACCTGCTTTAGTTCCTTGGAATATCCCAGTTGATATCATTTGAGAGATGGTCTTAACTTCTTCCTCATCAGAAAAAATACTAAAACACTGAATCTCAGATGTCGTCTCTAATTTGGGATGTCTCCTGTACGAGTGTCTCAAGATTTTTAGAGTTAAGGAAAGATTATCATCTTTCTTCTTGGAAGTTTTCTGAATTAATTCAGAGTGATCCATCAAATAAGGACATTGGATGCTTTTTGAAACAGAAATACAATTATAGTCTCTTTTTCTAGCAACTGTCTTGAGAGGATCAATATGCTTTATCAGCTCCATAGTATGAATGTCCTCTACATTTTGGACATCTCCATAATGGATGCTTTGTTCTTCAACAATGTCGAGCTCGTCTTATGAAGGAATAGGCTCAGGCGTTTGCTGGTATAAAACGTTCCAGTATAACTTGCCATACCTGGAGTCTACTTTCATTCCTAGAGGGACTTTCAACTTCTTCTTGCTAGCTTTGGCTGGGAGTAATGAAAGATAGGAAACAAGTTAAAAGAAGGTTGATGTGTCTTAAAATCATATTACAAATGATTAGATCATATACCTCCTAAAAAGAGTTGATCTTCAAAATATACTATAGCAGTAGCACATTGTTGATCATTTGGGAAAATATGATCCCACCATGTTTGAAAACACTTGACAGCTCCATGAGTCCATAACCAAGGAGTAATGGATGTAAGGTTGATGTTGAGAGTTTTGCTTCGAAGAGCTTTACTTTCTTCAAAACGACCTCTTGAGGTCCAGGGATCATTGTGTGTTAAAAAAATCGGGTATGGCCAACATTTGACGTAATCCAAATTGTCTAGCTACCAATTGTGGATTATAGGCTTTAAAACCAAAATATTCAGGTTCAATTGCTATTAAATCCCTAGATCTAAATACACTACTCCAAAAATGCCCGTCTTTTGTGGAGCCAGAATGAATGTTTAGAGATCGCATCCATGCAGGCACAGCGTACAGGCGCCAAGGGTCTTCCTTAACATAACGAGGCTCCTTGCCTGGAAAAATATGCCAGGTGCCAAGGTGGCGATAGAATACTAAGAAATGTTAAAATAGTAGGCTGGGATGCCAAACCTCATCTGAGGAGATAAGGTTAAAGATAACTTCACCATAATAGCTACAATCCTCAAGCTTGGGGAGGAAGGCAGATAGATCAAGGTTTGCCCCATCTTTTCCTTTAACAGCTTCAAAAGTAGGATGAGGTTTAAGTATTAATAAACTTGAGAAGTATACATGACCCCAGCAGGTCAAGAGCCATAAGGGTCCAAATCCCTTATTAGTAGAAAAAATGGGAGAATCAGAGGTTGGAATGCCAAAACCTTTCAAAGATTCTCTACTTCTAAAGAGGCATCTATAAAGTTGTCCTAATAAAAATAGGAGCTAAAACAACTTCTTCAGAGGTATTGGAAATGTTGATAGCTAGAGATAACCATAGTGTTACAACACCTCCAGCCCTTGACATCATCAATCTAAAAAATGCAAAGGTAAGGAATAAAACTTCATCCCGAGGAGTTACAACTTCACTAGAATCCTTATTGATGAAAAAATCAATAAACCTTTGAAAGCCACATTTGCTAGCATTAGCAGAAGGACTAGCAATTTGGCGAAAGATAGATAAACAGTGACTAAAAAGTTCATTGTATTCCTCCACGTGATGGAAAATTGGAAGATCAATCCCATATTTACCGGTGGGAGAAGTACCATTAATAAAGCCAATATCAGCCAAGGTTATGGTCATTGGTCCTCATTTGAACAAGAAACAGTTAATGGCTGGATCCCAACAAGCCAGTAAAGTAGTAGAAAGAGCTCCATCAAAAGGGATAGTTTCATAAGAAGCTAACCTCAATAATGGGAGTATCTTGTTCTAGGTCCATTTTTTATGAAAAGGTTGAATGCGCATGAACCAGGCACTTGCATCTACCCCCGAAATCCATCCTTTAAAAGGCTTATTGGATAAAGGCCAATGAAAGCGAATGCTTGACCTTGTGGTGAAAGGGAGAGTCGTAGGTTTGCCATCTTCTAATTCAATCACTAGTAAAATAATTGATTATTGTTGCGGTCATTAAGTGGCCTATTGCGGCGGTTTTGACTGCGCAACAATTAAGGCGTAAGCAATAGGTAAATAATATATTGATGTGGTTTTTCAACTTATTGTTGCGGTTCCTAGCCAAAATCGCAGCAATAGCTCCTGGTATAGGTAAAAAAAAATAATTTTTTTCCATCTTGTAATTAAATTTGAAATATTAAAAGCAACTAAGCCATCCACAATTCACCAAATTTCTAAACAAATTGAAGATGAAAAAGATCAAAAGATGAAAAATCTTATTAATATATAATGATAAAAAATAACTAGTTACATAAATATTACAAAAGATCAAAAGATGAAAAAGCAAAATTAAAAAAAACAACAATTATAACTAACAAATAATATACTAAAAAACTAAGAAACTAAAAATGAAAAAGAAATCTTAAAAGTACAAAAACTGCATACAAACAAATCTGGAGAGACGAAAAAAACAGAAAATTCTAAAAACAAAAAAACCGAAAAAAACAGAAAATTCAAAACAAAAAAACGAAAAACTATGTTGCACGTTTCGCTGGTGAGGACGAAAAAGAGGGAGAAGAAATGTCGACGGTTGAGAGAGGTGAGTAGAAGTTTTCGTTGAACCAAGAATGAAGTGCGAGCGAAAGACGAACATGCCGGCGTGAAGAACGTGCGAGCAGATGAACGAACCTCGCCAGAGCAGATCAACGAACATTTGCAATCGGAACCTTTTTTCTTTGTCAGCCTCGACGGAAAGATGAATGAACAAGCCACGGTTTAGGGTTAGAGAGATGAACAAACGAACAAGAAGCAAGCCGCGGTTTAGGGTTTAGAGAGGGTGAGAGGAGGGAGAGGAGACAGAAGAGAGGTATGAGCATTTGGTGTGAGAAACTGAAAACATGAGAGAGGAGAGAGGTGAGGTGTGAGAGAGAGGCGCCTAACATGATGTTTAGGGTTAGAGAGATGGGCTTGTAACCCTAACATCTGAAAATACTTTTTAAGGACCTATTGCTGCGGTTTTTGTCAAAAACCGCAACAATATATTAAAATTATATTTTTTTACATTATTTTAATATATTGATGCAGTTCTTATTAGAAACCGCAGCAATATGTTTGGTCAAATAATAAAAAAATTAAAAAAAAAATCCATTTAAACCATATTGCTGCGGTTTTTGGCCGAAACCGTGGCAATAGGGTTATTTATATTTTTCCTTTTATTTTTACGTGATATATTACTGCATATAGGTAAACCGCAGCAATATCACCGCAGCAATAGCAATTATTCTAGTAGTGAATGTGATGCATGAATTGGTAGCACTGCTCCAGGATATGTTGATGGCCTTGTTTCCTTAGATTAAATGGAAATCCAGGGCCTATAGCAGCTATCCTTTCTTCAAAAGGTTTTTCAGTAGTTTCTGAATGTTTCTTCAAATACCGGAAAATTTTGGGCCTGTAGTGGATGAGATTTACCTTGATGGCGGTGCATAATTGGCGAGTAGTTGTGGAGTGCATGGAAAGAGCCTTGGCAGCCAGTGCCTTGCTAATTTCATCTTCATGGTTAGTTTTTGTTCCCTCAGACATGTGAATTTTAGAAATTCAATTGTTGTATGTGAGTTTGTGAAAATTATATTGGTCTGAAAAGATTTCGAGTTTTCATAAAATTCCAAAAAAGGGGTTTTAATGAAGGACAATAACTAAAAGTATAACACGTGCGAAAAGCATGCTCTTTTATTCATAGACTATGTTAATGCCTATCCATAGAATAGGAATAGAGGTTTAAATGAAAGTCCATTTTTTAAGCGAACAATTGACTAAGTGGCCCAAAATATTTAAACAGGCAGTTAGGCCCATGTTTCAATTGAAGGGGCGTAATTTTTGAAATTATCAGGTTTTCAGGAGATGACACTTTCCTTATAAAAAGGGAATGATGTAATGATACAAATCACAACTCATCTCATGATTCCCCTCATCTCCTAAATTAAATTATCTGTATTCTTTTCACTCCCAAAGAATTTCCAAAAATGGCTTCATCATCTTCATCTTCCCCACTCTCAGACTTTTCCTTCTTAGAGGAGGAAAACTCCTTAACTTCCCATTCATCATTCTCATCTTATACGCATTCATCATCCTCATCATCAACAGTTTCCGAATTCTCCTCTTCAGAAATTTAGCAACCCTGGCCACAAGAGCCAACACCTCTCCCTCCTTAAATAATCCAAATTGAGGAGTGAGAGGATGAGGAAGAGGAAGAGTACTCTTCCTCTGAAGATGAAAGGGGTAACCCTTTCTCATCAGAGGAGGAGGCTTCTGGAGATGCCTCCAAAGACTGCTCACCTTCTTCACCAGAAAATTCTAGTGGTGATGAAGGTGATGATGAGGAAAAAGAGGAAGAAGAATAAAAAGAAGAAGAGGAAGCTTCCACTCCTTCCCGCCGAAGGGAGGAGGATGACAACAATGATGAACTTCCTGCTAAAAGGAGGAGGGTTCAGGGCAGTGGCAACACCAAACAGGACCACTGTGACAACGACTCCGCCGCTGACTCCGACGCTTTTAGGCTACCATCCCCAAAAGATTAAATATCAACCTAGACTTAGAATTCTACTTCTAAGTTAGGAATTGGAGATTCTTAAGATCTTCAATTTTAGGTTGTAATTTTTAATTTTTGTTAGTTTCATAAAAATATAAATATTTTGCTTATCTCTTGCATATTGTTCAAATTCAATAATGTTTAATTTCTTCTTTTACATTATTCACATTTGTTCAATTTTTATGTGATTTATTGTTTGATTAAAACAAATAATTAGATTTCAAAAATTGAATAAGATGAACGATTTTAAAAACAGTCACATCAAATAATGAAAGGTAGAAATTTAAATCCCCATTAAAAAAGACTCTTGCGAAGCTAAAACTGAACATTGATTTGAAGTTAGAACATGATTACTCCTAAAGAGTAATAATGAGAGTTCCACTTGTGCATGCAAATTAATTCTACTTGCACACGTAATTAGTATCATCAAATTAATTCTTAAACGTACAAATACAAAAATGTTGATATTAAGTGATATGTAGTGGGATGACCATGTTTATCTACTTTACCCACTAAGGGCAAAGATAAAGGATAAAATTAAACAGAATTAAGATAATTTAATCACTTGATCAATTTATATGTAAAACATGACATTTAGTTATCCCTTATAAATAGGAGTAACTGCTTTATTCATGTACTATAAATTAAATTCTAGTGGTGAAGATTGATTCATTACTTAAATCTTCTTCTCCCTACACTCTATAAAAATACAATGGACAATCCTCAAGTCAATGTTATCCTTAGTTTTCCCGGGGAATGTTGGAGGCATAGGTTTAACATGGACATTGTTAGAGAAGATTGGAAAAAATTCAAGGATGAGGAAACCAAGAAGTGGCAAGCAAAAATTATTAAGTATTTTGGGGAGGATCCAAAGATCAAACAAAGAGATATAGAGGAAAAAGAATCTAGCGCTACAAAAATAGGAAGTGACCTAGATTTCATAGCGACTAATCTTTGGCCTTTATTGGAAAAGAAGGACTTGTACAATTACATGATGGTATGTAAGGCCTGGGGATTGAACATTGTCAAACAATTTTTCCCTTTCGATTTAACTCACAAGTACCATAGGTCAATTATTTGTGAAAGTTTCCTAGGTGTTTCCATAAGGAAATATCGGATGGTCCATCTCGAAAACAATACCAGTTTTAAGAAATTGATCCAGTACCAATGTACTTGTCGTTTATGGCATGATCATATAAGGGAAACTGGCTTTCCCATGCCATTGAATGATGATTGCTCGGATGATGATGATCTAGATGTGGGAGAAGATGAAGAACCACAAATTGTCATCAGTTTTTTCCTCTTCTTAGGGTAAACTAGAGTTTGATGGATTATTGAATATCCTTTCATTTATGTTATTAGGTTTTATTATCAAAAAGTCATATGTTCGTAGTTTCTCTTAGATACTATGTAATAGTTGATAATGATTAAATAAAATACGTTTTGTTTCATGTTTAAACCTAAATCATTTTGAGATCAAATTTTTCTTTACACGTAACAAATTATGTACTTGTATTCATGATACTCATGTATTAAACTCAAACATTTAAAAGAGTATAATGAATCGAAAAAATTGAAATTTAAGCCCTAATGTTTGTAAACATAAAGTCAATATGAGGATTACTATCAAATTGGTCAAGTTCTCTTTTAAACTTCTTGAAAAGTGATCCCAACACTTAAAGTTTAAGCCTAGAAGTTATTGTTAAAGTAACCGTTATGCGAAAAACAACCATCTAAAGAAGTGTATGTTTAGATATGTCACTCATTATCTCATCTCTACTTCTTTACTTTACAAAATGTAGAAAACAAAACTTTAGTCATCTTCAGCTCATCTCACAAAAAATTCAAAGAGATGGACTTCGACCATCATGAGGATGTTTTAAGCGATGTTGATGAGGATTGCTTCAATCATCATCAGGCCCTAGACATTGTCCAAGAGGACAAAGAAGTCTTTAAAGCAGCAAAGATTCAACAGTTGAACACCCATATGGCCAGGATCTTTGGAGAAGATCCAGCCATAGAGCCAGAGGATCCAACGCTGGTAGAATCTAGCACTACTAATGTGGGCGCCAATATCGACTTATTGGCCACCTTCAGATGGCCAAGGCTATTAGAAAGTTCACAGGATGAACTTATTCTAATATGTAAGAGATGGGGGAAAGAGGTATCTAATACCTTCAACTTTCTAAGACCCCAAACTCTTACCTGGGCCTATTCCAAGAGCCTAATCCTAGTATGCACTCAAACATACGTAAATGCAATAAGGAGGGACCCAGGGCAGAGCAAAGATGAAGGTACTGTGGTGCATTTCAAGTGCCTTTGCCAACTTTGGGAGCTTTGGGTCTCAGAGGCCTTTTTCCCTTGGATGTACCTTGCCCTTCTCAATAGAAGATATGGCTGGGATTACACCTATCAAATGATGATCTTCAAGGCCAGTTTGAACTATGTACTTGAAGATGGATATTATTTTACCATCAAAAGATACGTAGCTGGGTATGAAATCGAGGATGAAGACTATAACGCCATGGTAGACCTTGTCTGCAGGGACCATCTCAAGAAGATTCCCCTAAGGCCATTTATTTTTAGTTAATGTAATATTTATCTACGAATAGATAAATGTTATCCTTAGAAAAATTGCTTCTAAAACAATTACTTAAGTGTAATTCAAATTATTAGTTTTTAATAAAATAACTATGTTTTATGGTTTTTAATTGCCATGTGCCATTTAATGCTTATTTTTCTGCAATATAATAGTCTTCTAAATAAGCAGTTAGAAAAATGAGTGCTTAAGAATTCAGATCTTTATATATAAATATGTATAAGGAAACAACATATTAGCATATAAGCCTTATCCCTATAAGTGTTTAAATCATCATAAAGAGATGGATTCTCTATCTGAAGATAAAGACAAATTCATGAAAGAGGTGTCTATCAGATGGAGTACCACAATTAACAAATATTTTGGCAAAAATCCTATAATACAAAAGGATCCAAAATACGGTAACAAATCTAAGGCCTTTCAAATAGGGTCAGATGTAGATCTGATGCAAGCATGGATATTTCCAAAATTAACCTACAAGATCAGGTTGCTTCCTTATTAGTATGTAAATCTTGGGGGAGAGTCATCATGGAAGAAGCATGGTAACCAGATATGTCTTGGAGATATTTAAAAATGCTTTTTGTTAAAGGCAATACGAAGAGTACAAAAATCTCACGAATAAGACATGGATCATCTTCAAGAGATTTAGTACAATATACATGTATGTGTCAAGTATGGCATAATCTTATGATCCAAGGTTTGGATCCTTCTTGGATGTTGCGATATCATCCTCTAGGACCACGTTAGAAATAAACTTTTCTAACGGATTTCACAATGGCTAGAAGAAAGAAAGAAGGAATACATGATAGATTATTCTTCTCTACTAAATTTAGCCATCCTAAGGAAAGATTTGTTGATCATCTCAAAATGGCGGAAGAAGCAACTTTTAAAACGCTTCTAAAACAAATTGTTTATTGCTATTAAGCATATCTCTCTGTTAATGATTTGTGGGTTCTGAGTACATCACCTCACAAATCAGGGGGGCAACTTGTTGCTACCATTTTTACATCTTAGTTAGCATTTCTTACGATTCATTGAATCAGACCCCAAAGGGTGTAATAGTCATGCAAAATGACGGCCCAATTATGTTTAGAAGCCTATGATGAATACTCAACAAAAGTCAATAGTCACCAATTTATAAAGGAAGGCCCAACTCTTAGGAATAACCAAGAGATAGCAGTTGAAGATGAAGATTAAGCAAAGCCAAAGACGAAGACGTGGATGGAAGGTAATTTGATCACAAGGGCATGCAAGAACATGGACAAACGTGATTATTATGGCGCCAGAAGACGGCAGTTGTGATTTGAATCATAAATGATTCAAATCACTTCCCTCCAAGAAGCAAGGAAGTTATACATGCCTTAGCAATATGAATACAAGAAGGAACATCAGAAGAAAGACAGCAAACACAAACACAACAAATGTGCAATTTACTTTCAACTAGCATAGCTTTTCCTAGATTAGCCAACCCCCTTCTAGGGTTATAGTTAGCCAATAGTATAGAACTAGAGCATGTACTGAGTTCCAAAGTTTGTTCAATCTTCAATTCGAGTTGAAAT